>NC_090647.1:246993340-247125840 GCF_040937935.1 Hyperolius riggenbachi | reverse complement strand
CATCCCCACCGCAAAACAAGGGCTTTAGACCCCCCCAAATCCCGGGGCAAACTTTCACGACCATCTAGGTTGTGGATTGTGCTGCATGGAGAGGCAGAGCTTTCTGCTGTAGCTCTGCCTCTCCTGATGTCAATCGCTGTGCGGATCTCTGCCTCTCCCCGCCCCTCTCTGTGAAGGAAGAGTGAGAGGGGCAGGGAGAGGCAGCGATCCGCGACGATTGACATCAGTAGAGGCAGAGCTGCAGCTGAAAGCTGTGCCTCTTTCAAGAAGCGCCGGCTGGATTGCCCCCCGGGGATTTGGGGGGTCTAAAGCCCTCGTTTTGCGGCAGGGATGCAGCGGTTTACATCTAATGAGAGTACTGAAGCGAACTAGAAGGTAAAAATAGCAATTTTTGTTTGCTTCAGTCTCTCTTTAAAGGCATGTTATTGACAAGTTTGAACATTTCACCTAGGAGAAAGCTAAGGAGAAAAAGATTATTGCATATGAGCCCAAGGCCTTATGCAATTCACTTGTTCACCTGAGTTTTCTCCTGGGTGATAATTTGTAAAATAAAATGCCTTTGAACCACCAGCAAGCAAACAAATACTAAAACTAATTTTGATGGTACTTTTTCGCCTACTTTTAGGTACTATTTTCATTGCAAAGTGCTTAAAAGTTATTTTTAAAATGAAGATGAAAAAGGATCTCCGAGGAGAAAACTCAGGTGAAGAAGTGAATTGCGTATGGCCCCTGGTGTCCCAAAATGGATTGGGGCAGAAGGCTGCATAACTAAATAGCCTAGGCTAAACATCACTGGGAGAGTAGGATTAAATACCAATATACAGTCCTATATACATATAGGAAGTGGTTCTGATACTGAATGCAGGATAATTACCAGTAATGTAAAATGAGTATCCAGAATAATTTACTACATTCTTCTATATGTCGTTGTTTTGCCTCTTTTAGTAAATACAGAAAAAAATGAAGATTTTTACTTTTGTGAACCAGTTGTATTTTCCATACAAATCTCATTGTAATTTACAAATCTACCCAACTTTTATTTCAGGACTGGAGGGTTCATGTTGATCAAATGCATCAGCACAAAGATGGCATTGAAACCTCCTTAAGGGAAACAAAGGTATTACTAAATTTATCAAACTGTATTATTATATTTGTGTAAAAAAAAAATCATCAGGTTTATAATATGTGTATATGAAATAACGGGATCTGTTGAACATTTTCATGTGTTCTGTGTGTATTATGGCAATTTGTTCAGACTTTTTCCCTTTTACTAATCTCGGACTAACCTTAAAGTGCACCTGAGATGAATACTCAAGGATTTATTCTTACCTGGGGTCTCCTCCAGCCTCCTATATTCTTTCTGCTCAATCGCCGTCCTCCAATCCCCAACCTTCTCCGGGAGTCTGGCTCCATAAATTCCCTGACTGGCCGATGCGCATGCATGGTCCCGTTACACAAACACGGCCCTCCCCTTCTATCACTGGCGTGGACTCCCTATCACTGTTCAGACCGTAGACATTAGACCCAGTGGCGTCCCTACCATTGGGCGCAGGGCGGCGTGGCGCCCCGGGTGACTGACACTCAAGGGGGTGTTGCCACGACCCCCCCCCCCCCCCCATGGTAGGGGAAGAGCAGCGCTAGAAGGAGGGATAGGGGACAGCGGCATGGAGGGGGGACAGATCCCCCCCCCCCTCCCTAACCTGGGTCCCTTCCTTCTGCCTCTCTTCCCTGCTGCCCGCCCGGGACCCCCCAGGAGTTGAACTCCCCGCTGCCCACTGTGGGGACTGCCTCCCGGAGGCAGAGCAGGGCATCAGAGGAAGAAGGCTGCCGAAGCCCTGCACTGGAGACTGTTTGTGTCTCCAGTACAGGGCTACGGGCGCCATCTTCCCGTAGCCCTGCTCTTTGCCTGTCAGCGCTGAAGATTTACACTGGCTGCTGGAGGATGGTCTGGGAGCTGCGCGTCAGAGGCCGGCCAAGAGAGAATTTTTTTTTTTTTTTTTTACAGGTTTATTTTCTGGTGAATGCTCCCCACATAACAATTATTTTCTGGTGAATGCTCCCCACATAGCGATTATTTTCTGGTGAATGCTCCCCACATAGCGATTATTTTCTGGTGAATGCTCCCCACATAGCGATTATTTTCTGGTGACTGTTGCCCACATAACGATTATTTTCCGATGAATGCTGCCCACATAACGATTATTTTCTGGTGAGATGCTGCCCATTTTACGATTTCTGGTGAAATGCTGCCCACTTTACGATTATTTTCTGGTGAAATGCTGCCCACTTTACTATACAGGGAGCACCTATACCTGGCATTACCCACCGTGGTGCGCTTAGTATGCCACACTCGCTCATTTTTTTTTTTTAGGGGGGGGAGAGGGTTGTCTTATAATAACCAGCACCGGGTGTCAAATGCTCTAGGTACGCCACTGATTAGACCTTGTGACATTCATCATCATCTTATCATCTTGTACTGTTTTCTTAGGGTTACCTGGACAAGCTCCACAACGAGGTCAGCAAAACTTTGGAGAAAGTTGCCAGTCGAGAAAAATATATTAACAATCAGTTGGATCCATTGGTCCAAGAGTATCGAGCAGCTCAGGCCCAGCTAAGCGAGGTAATTTTTCACCTTTACTTATTGCACACAACCATCATAGACAATGTAACTTTAGCCATACAGGGGTCTATAACTGTCCAATATGGCAAGCAATCAAAAATTGATTGGGTAGTAGTGATCAATGTGTCCTACCTTGTATGCTCAGTTTCCTTTAGATTTCAGGAGAAATCTAACTGAACTGATTCAATTGCCAGCATTGTACCACTTGATCCAATGCAACCTTTCATCCCCCACTGCACTGACGTGACCAAACAATTTATCACTCAATAAACCACCAAAAATTGTTCAAAAGCTGATCCTTCTGCTCTCATGTTGGGAGCGGTAGATTACCAGCATGTTCAATCAAATTACTCATAAATTAATACTTATAAGGCCAGCACAATTCTTTGTAGTCCATTCTGTGTATATTAAATGTGTGATGCTAGTTAAAGCAGATAATATATGTGAGCAATAAAGGGGTTCCTCAGTTATTACATTATTACACCTTTGTCAGAAAGTTGATGCCGTATGATTGCTTGTTAGGAGTGTTGAAGTCAAATGGTTGTTGCTGTAGTAGTTAAAGGACACCTGAAGTGAGAGCGATATAGAGGCTGCCATATTTATTAACTTTTCTAACAATACCATTTGCCTGTCACCCTACTGATTTCTTTGGCTGCAGTCCTGAATCACACACCTGAAACAAGCATGTGGCCAGTCTAGTCAGACTTCAGTCAGAGCACCTAATCTGCATGCTTGTTCAGGGTCTATGGCTAAGAGTATTCCAGACGCTCAGCAAGACAGCCTCTAAATCCCTCTCACTTCAGGTGTGCTTTAAAGGTAAGGGTTGTAAGCATGAAATACGGTGCCTGTAAACAGTTTTAACCCATTAACCGCTTCAAACAAAACTTTTGGTTTGAAAGCTGGTGGTGCCTTCTAAGCCTCTGTCAGCATATCTCGTGTGGCTGCCAGAGCTCTGAAATTCCGGCAGGTCTTCTGGGTACTGATCACATCCGATCACATGATAAGACATGGGATTAGGAACCAGGAGACCGTGTCAGTGTTAGGCCCCCTGCACACTGCAAATCCGATTTGCCATTCCGATTTTCCCTGGAAGCTATGAAAAGAAAAAAGTAGAAAAAACGCAGTATAACGATTAAAAATCGTAAATAGGAATCACATGTTAAAATCTATTAAAAATCGCTAATCGGAATCGCATGTAGTGGGCAAGAGGCCTTACAGCGGGTCCCCTGAATCCCAGAAGGCACACTTCCCCAGAAGCAGGAAAATTTCGGCCCTGCAGCCAAATAAAGTTTTACTTTATTTGGCTGCTAAAGGGTTAAAAGAATGAGTGCCAAGAATGTATTTTTTCTTTCTGTATCCTATTTCTTTTGTAAGGTCTTCTTAAAGAGACTCTGTATAAACATTTTCAGCCTTATTTCTTCTGTCCTATAAGTTCCTATACCTGTTTTAATGTGGTCTGGCTTACTGCAGCCTTTTCTAGTTGCACTGTCTCTGTATTATATCTGATCTTCTTTCCTTTGTGGAACCTTGTCAGCCCAGAGAGGAATGTGCTGTGATAGGGAAAAGTTATGCACACCTCCCCCACGCCCCCTGCAGGCTGTGTGTGTGTGTGTGTGTGTGTGTGTGTGTGTGTGTGTGTGTGTGTGTGTGTGTGTGTGTGTGTGTGTGTGTGTGTGTGTGTGTGTGTGTGTGTGTGTGTGTGTGTGTGTGTGTGTGTGTGTGTGTGTGTGTGTGTGTGTGTGTGTGTGTGTGTGTGTGTGTGCTGTGTGTATAAGTCACAGCGAGTGTCTCTGCTCTCAGCCAGCATGTCTGTGACCCTGTGAACAGCTGTGAGTGCAGAAAGATCAGTTCAAAGCCCAGACAAGCAGCCAAGGCAACAAGTGGGAGAAATATTACAGCAGTGAAGTCAAGTTTGAGAGGAGCCTCTGCAAATGTGCACCTGCTCTGATGTATTTCCTGTTTGGCGGCCATCTTCATTGTTTACAAAAACAATGAATAAAACAGTGATTTTATCACCAAGAAAGCAGCAGAAGCAGCGAAAATGTCACAGAGGGGGCTAGGAGAAGACTACAAACAGGCTGCTACTTTTATTTATGTAAGATTTTCACAGTTCAGATTCTCTTTAAGTTATGCAATCCATTCCTGTTTTTTTATTTATTTATTTTAATAGCTAAAAGAACAGTACCAGCAAGTAACCACAAAAGTAACAGAGAAGACCCGAGTCCTGTCTGAGGTAAGTAGTTAACTTTTCATTTTTTACATTTGTCTTGTGTTAGGAATGAATTTCCACCTGAACAAAAAATGTAAATGTTTCCAATATTACAATCTTTATTTATTTATTTGATTTTAAAGGGACCCTGGAGTGACATGTAACATGATTAGATAAACATACATGTGTTCAGTTCCTGTCCTCCTTAGAACTAGCCAGTGTTCCTTTTTTTCACACTTTAAAGAGAATCAGAGACGAAGCACCCTCATGTAATTTATTACATTTATCAGTGGGAGCATGACAGTAAACACCTACCCTGCTTTTAGTTTTATTCTTCTCAGTCTAATCTATCTGTTATCAACTGTGATAAGAATCCACCGACTGATTCAGTCTAGGTTTGACCTGGAATCGTTATAGCTGAGTCACTCTTCTGTGGAGTCTTTTCAAGCCCAAGCCTGCCACCTCCTGGCTCAGATTTCCTTACTCAGAGCTGTTGACATGGGAGGGGCTGCTGCTGCCGAGAAAGAAGCTCTGAAACAGACAAGTGTATCTGTGTGCAGTGTGCAGCCAGTCATTATCTACTGTATGCAGTTTCATTTCTATGAGAGACACTTCCTACAGGCAGCCACACAGCATACCAGAATAATAGTTGAAAGCAGACAGATGAAAGGCTGCAGCAGCCCTGCTTGTCTATAGTCTCATAGAGGCTAGACAGCACATCCAGAACAACTCATAACCCGGAAGCAGAACAGGTATGAGCCGGTGGCCATATTGGATATTTCCTGGAGCAATAATGGATAAAAAACACTCAAAAAGGCACACCAGAGGGGCGAAATTATCAGGTAGAGCATTTATTCTTTACAAGCTATCAACTGATAAGTTTATTTTGTATGAATCGTTCATCTCTGGTTCCCTTTAAGAGGTTTAAAGGGAACATGAGGTGAGAGGGATATAGAGGCTGACATTTATTTCCTTCTAAACAATGCTAGTTGCCTTGCAGCCTTGTTTATTTTCTGGTATAAGTAATGTGAGTGTCTGAGTCAAAACGCTGGAACAAGCATATGTACCTGATGCAGGCCCGTTTCGAGGGCCGTGCGGCCCGTGCAGGCGCCCTGGGCGCTGAAGGAGTGTGGACGCTGTAATGGAGGGGGGAGTCAGCCGCGGGGAGGGCAGCCCGACCTCTTCCTCTCCGCGGGCCGCCCTCCGTGCTCCCCCCTCCGAGTGTGACTGCAGGGAAGCGCTGTGTACAGAGCGCAACTCACCTCCCTGGTTCCAATCGCCGCCGGTCACCTCTTCTCTTCATAGCCGCTGATACACACGCTGCTTCCTGTTTAGCCGGAAGCAGCGTGTGTATCAGCGGCTATGAGGAGAAGACAGAAGAGGAGACCGGCGGCGATTGGAACCAGGGAGATGAGTTGCGCTCTGTACACAGCGCTTCCCTGCCGTCACACTCAGAGGGGGAAGCACGGAGGGCGGCCCGCGGAGAGGAAGGAAGGAGAGGTCGGGCTGCCCTCCCCGCCGCTGACTCCCCCCTCCATACTGGGGGGCAGCTACCTATCTAACCACACTGGGGGGCGCCTACCTAATCTAATCCAACCTATACTGGGGGGCACCTACCTAATCTAACCTATACTGGGGGGCACCTACCTAATCTAACCACGCTGGGGAGCACCTACCTAATCTAACCACGCTGGGGGGCACCTACCTAATCTAACCACACTGGGGGGCACCTACCTAATCTAACCACACTGGGGGGCACCTACCTAATCTAACCTATACTGGGGGCACCTACCTAATCTAACCTATACTGGGGGCACCTACCTAATCTAACCTATACTGGGGGCACCTACCTAATCTAACCACACTGGGGGGCACCTACCTAATCTAACCACACTGGGGGGCACCTACCTAATCTAACCTATACTGGAGGGCCCCTACCTATCTAACCTATACTGGGGGCACCTACCTATCTAACCTATGCTGGGGGAAACTATTCTGACTCCCTATATTAGAGGCACCCACCTAGCTAACCTGTACTGGGGGCACCTATCTAACCTGTACCGGGGGCACCTGCCTATCTAACCTATACTGGGGGCAACTATACCGGCTACCTATACTGGAGGCACCTACCTGGCTAACCTATACTGGGGGCAACTATACTGGGGCACCTATGCCTGGCTACCTATACTGGGGGGGACCAATAGCTGGTTACCTATACTGCGGGCACCTATACCTGGTTCCGCCGGTGGAGGGGGGGGGGCGCAATTTTAACACCCTCGCCCTGGGTGCATTTGAGCCTAGAAACTGCCCTGACCTGATGGGCTGCATGCTTGTTCAGGGTCTATGGCTAAAAGTTTTAGAGACACAGGATCAGGAAGACTGCCATGCAGCTGATATTGTTTAAAAGGCATTTAATATGTCAGCCTCCATATCCCTCTCACCTTGGATTCCCTTTAAAAAATTCAACTTACACAGCTTAGGTCTGGTGACACTTCTGATGGTGCTGATTCAACTGTGGAAGACGTCCTGGAGTGTCTGAGTGTACAGAGACACTGGGAGTCCTAGCACATCACACATTCCCTCCTTGGGTGCTTGCTATACACTGAAGATTTGGGCTTTAAATTAGTTTCACTGCAGGAATTCAGGCTGCAGTGTAACTCTCACTGATAACTAACAGTGGTCATAAAAGTACATGCTGAGAAATACACTTCTGAGAGCGGCAAACCAGCTTAGTAATTAAAGATTTGTCTGATAGCTGCATAAACATTAAAACTGCCATACTGTGCCTGCCACAATTTATTATTATTATTATTATAATTATTAAAGCATCAAAACTTTAACCCTGTATTAGCATGACATGGAACCTCCCACTCTTGAGGGGTCATTGGAAAGGGAGGAGCAGTTTTGGACAACGGGTTCTCAGGGTCTGCAAATGACAATCTACTTATCATTAGGGGACTACAAGGAGTGCTCCTTGTTTTCTACAGTATAAATGATTTCCTAGCATTTAAACACACTTAAACCCAAATTGCTGCTGTAGTGGTAAAGTATCACGCTCAGTCCTGACAGGCAACACTCATCCAGCATATTCGCCTATTTTGCACCATAGAAGCAATCATTCATTTTAAAAAAATGAAGTGTTAACACCTACCTAGCCTATGAAGCCCCTGTGTCGCATGTTGCTTGGCCTTAAAGAGAACCCAAGGCAGATTTTCTAAATCTTAATAGGACAAAGAGGCATGTTCTGTGCACAGTGACAGGCCTCTGTGTCCTTCTGGTGCCGCTGCCAGTCCCCCCTGAAAAATACCGACAGGCTAGAGACAATTGTCGCTAGCCTTCTGTTTACCTTCAACTTGTCAATCACTGTCCTCCCCCACCACCTCCATTGCATGGTACCAGCCGCTCCCCGCCTCTGCTAGCTTCCTCTAATTGGAAGCTAAGCCGCAACCCAGGAAGTACTTTCAGGTCGCGGCTTAGCTTCCAATTGGAGGAAGCTAGCAGGAGTGGCGGGGGGAGCCATGTAATGGAGGAGGCGGGGGAGGAAATGCAGAGGAGCAGTGATTGACAAGTTGCAGGTAATCAGAAGGCTAGTGACAATCAGATTGTCGCTAGCCTGTATGTATTTGTCAGGGGGGACAGGAGAGCCTGGGAGGGACTGGCAGCGGCACCAGGAGGACACAGAGGCATGTCATTGTGCAGAGAACATGCCTCTATGTCCTATTAACATTTAGAAAATCCGCTTCTGGTTCTCTTTTTAAAATGTTACTTAAGCCTAAAGAAAAAATACAACTCCCCTTCGGTTTCTTGCAGCCCTCTGCAATCATCATCTGCCTGCGCCATCCTTCCATGACCCTTCAGCAAGCAGCGGCGACCCCTTGAAAGCTGACTCCTGTTGCCAGGAGTGTTCTGCACATGGGCAGTAGCAATTTTCCCATACTGCGCATGCACAGAATGCTGCCATGCACGGGGACGCGAACATTCCCCACTGCACACCATATGAATCATAACAGTTCCTGCAGAGCAGCATCAGTGGTACAGGGTAGGGGTCACTTTCAAGTGAACAGTAAGACTAGAATGGAAGTGGTTACAAGCTGTATATTTACAATATAGTGGTAAGTAGCGGCTGTGGTGCTTTGGGGAATGCCATGCGGGAGTCACAAATAGTGAGTTACTCATCACTCTGTTATGGATCATGTGGATCAGTGCAGGGCTGTGGAGTCGGAGTTGAGGAGTCAGAGCAATTTTGGGTACCTGGAGTCGGAGTCAGTGATTTCATAAACTGAGGAGTCGGAATCGGATGATTTTTGTACTAAATCCACAGCCCTGGTAAATATTAGACTAAGGAGTCTGAGTCGAGGAGTTGGAGCCATTTGGGTACCTGGAGTCGAAGTTGGAGTCTGTGATTTCATAAACTGAGGAGTCTTGAGTCGGAGTCGGAAGATTTTTGTACCAACTCCACAGCCCTGGATCAGTGTGTGTTTTGTATGGCGTTGCTCTTAGAATTTCCTGTATCAAACTGCCACAGAACAAAAGTTTGTCTAAAGGTGGTCACACACTGTACAATTTTGTATATTTCTTTTCAATTTAAGAACTACAATCAATGTTTCTGATTGATTGTAACATTTGAAAAATCTGACCATTGTATCACACACCTATGTTCAATTTTACCCTAATTATAAAAAAAAGACATTGGTAATCTACCCTACATCATTACATTTTCACTAAAATTGATCAGAAAAATTCACCACTCCTGACCGACTTGTATTGAAAAAAAGGGAAATTCGTGAATAAGCTTTAATTTTTTATTTTTTTTTGTACAACCATTCGTTTTTATCGAATTGCCATAAAATTGAATAATTTTATTGTATTGTGTGTGGCCGCCTTAACAGAATTACAGTTAAACAGAGCTTTGTATTTTTCACAGATTACTGAAGAGTTGGAAAAGGTGAAGCAGGAAATTGAAGAAAAGGGAAGTAGTATCACTGATGGTGGTAAGTATTAATAGATATCTTACATTAAACCGTATATATCTAAATAGGTGGATGACATTTCCCTCCTGTTTCTTGTAGTGATTCGTTTAAAGAGTAACTGTCAGGCTGCAGAAGCTAATTTAAACCTCTATTCTCCTGTGTTAAACAGTTTAGAAGGAAGCCCAAAAGCAATTAGTGAAGATAAAAATCTCAGTTACCTTTGATGTGTGCTTATCAGCAAGTCTGTTATTCTTAAGAAGACGCAAGCCGCGTACCATACTGCAAAGCATTCTGGGGCTCTCCCCTCGGCTGCTAATGAGACGTTACAGCAGCTTGTAATCGCGTAGCACTGATAAATCTCGGGCAGAGTACACTGCAGGAGTCAGCTATTGTTCCTAGCCACATGGCTCATTAATATTCACTGCACACTGTGTTATTTAGTACCAGCTTATCTGTGATCAGGAAGCAGGCAGGACATGACGACACATTTGACAGAAAAACATGGAGCCTGCCATGAGCTGTCAGGAGCATCTATCTCTGCATATACTATATACAAATTCTGTGAAATCCAAACGTGGACAGTGAAATGCATATGTAATGTAAGTATAGCCAATCTTTAGCTACTGATATGTGTTTATTTTCTCTGAGACCTTATACCTAACAGCTCCTCTTTAAATTCTTTTCACACAGAAACAAATGTATGGAATGTAAATACAGGATCACTTGGCCAGTGACCAACGATGGCATCCCCAAGGCTCATCAAGGCTCCCCAAATCACTATTTGAATATAGTTGCGTGTGGTCCGGTATTAGTCATGGAGAGAATCTAAAGACATAACAACAAAAGTTGTTTAGGTGATATCTTTAATGACTAACTGTACAAGATTCCTTTGCAAGCTTTCAAAACTTTAAGTTTCTTCTTCAGGCATGTTTCAGAACTGGATTGATGGTTCTGATCCAGTTCTGAAACATGCCTGAAGAAGAAACTTAAGGTTTTAAAAGTATCACCTAAACAACTTTTGTTGTTATGTCTTCGGATATTTGAATATAGTCACTGTAGCGTACTACACCTCACTAGAGAAACAGATTTTTAGCTGTGATAAATCCCTGCTACATGAGCCATACAGGCTGATATATTAAAATAAGAGTTGTGATTGATCTGATCAGCAACCCTTTTTTCAGACTATATACATAGGAAAAAATGGCTGCCACTAGGGGATACGTTCATCAGATAAAATTCAGCCCAGTGTCAGTCCCTTTAGATCACACTTTGATTGCCAAGGGGCCACATCCTCTGTGTCACATAATTGTAAATATTATGTGGGTGCATTTGGGCCCATTGCCAGGGACACGATTGCTGGATCTAGTCCGGCAAGGCGTCGGATTAAAGTGTCTGGCAAAATCTGACATTTTGATCCCCTCCGGCACCACGCTGCTCCATGTCATTATGATGGTGCAATGGGGCGGAGCTGCAGCGTTTGAGCTTGCGCCAGTCTTGCCTCCTCCCTCTAATGCTGGGTCACCTCCTCCCTCTTGTGCGAGGAGAAAGATGCCCTCTGGATCCCCGACACTGCAGCACTCCCTAGATCACTACCCCCGCGCACTGGAAAAAGTAAATGCTGGGGTGACGTGAGTGGTTCAAAAATTAAATTGGAAAGGGTTTATTATTGGGCCATTTATCAGTAAGGGCCTGTTCATATTCGGGAAAGCAGGTGGCTGTGCGTTACACTGGTTGCACTATCCATTTGGCGCTGTTGCTGTTCACCACAGGTAAGTGTCCTTTCCATTTTATGAAGCCCTCAACAGCTTCCAATTCCCATTATTGTAATCCGCACTAGAAACGCAGCACATTACTTTCCAATCCAAAGGAGCACACCGGTGACTGTTTCTGACTGAAACATTGCCAGTTTGTGCGGACCACCCTAGCAAAATTAGCATGGTGCCCCCCTATTGAATCCGAGCCCCCAATCTCCCCCTGTAACTGGTAAAACACACACACACACACACACACACACACACACACACACACACACACACACACACACACACACACACACACACACACCCCTTCCCTGTGACAGCACCTCCCCACATAGCAGAGTAGCACAGCGGAGCCGTGTAATGTTTACCTGTTGCCTCTTCTGATCTTCCTGGCAGCTCTGTGCTTTCATATTTCCTTTTCCTGATTATGTGACATGCCTCAGGAACCAGAGGTATGCTGCATAGAGCATGTGGCTGTCAGGAAAATCAGAGGAGACCCGAAGCTGCACTGGAATAGATAAATATTAAATGGTTTTCACTGCTCCATCCTTGGTCACTTTGAGATTGACCCATCTGAAAAACTCCACCAACGCTCTCTTAGATCCACTTCAATTTGCATACAGGGCAAACAGGTAGAGGATGCCATTAACATCAGTCTGGCATACATTCTGGAACATCTGGACAGACCCAACACCTACGCCAGGATCCTCTTTCTGGATTTTAGCTCTGCTTTCAATACGATCTGCCCGAAAATCCTGTACAACAACTTAGCGCAACTTGGGCTTGACGGAAATCTCTGCACCTGGATCAAGGACTTCCTTACAAACAAGACGCAACAGGTCAAACTTGGCAGCTGCCTCTCCCAAATGGGGACCACAAATACTGGCGCCCCCAAGGCTGTGTACTGTCTCCGATCCTGTTTTCCCTGTATACAAACAGATGTACCTCAATGGCTGATTGTGTTAAGGTAATTAAATTTGCGGACGACACCACCATCTTTGGTCTCATCAGTGGAGAGGACGAACGCACCTACCGCAGTGAGATTCAGCGAATCTGCAACTGGTGTAAGGACAACATGCTTGTCCTAAACGCTGCAAAGACAGTTGAGTTGGTTATCGACTTCAGGAAATGCCCCTCCCCACTCAGCCCGGTATTCATCGAAGGCACTGAAGTCACCAGAGTATCAAGTGTTCGGTTTCTGGGCACTACCATCACCAACGACTTGAGATGGAGTGAAAACACCACTAAATGCCAAAAGAAGGCGCAGCAACGGCTGTTCTTCCTAAGACAACTCAGGAAGTTTGGTATGCCGCAGGAACTGTTATCAAGCTTCTACACTGCCACCATCGAGTCAATCCTGTGCTCATCTATCATCGTGTGGTATGGTGGAGCCACCACGAGCGACAGGTACAGACTACAAAGAGTAATCAAGGCAGCGGAAAGAATCATTGGGTCACCCCTGCCACCTCTGGACCTCCTCCACGCATCCAGATTGAAAACAAGGGCATACAGGATCACGAATGACCCGCACCATCCCGGCAGCCGCTTCTTCAACCGCATGCGCTCGGACCATCGTTACAGGGCTATCTCCACCAAAACCTCCAGGCACAGGAACTCCTTTTTCCCCCAAGCAGTGTGCCTTCTGAACTCAAGTCACACACATAGAAAAACTAAATAGCACATCTGTGACCCAGGCCTAAATAAATATGTACTTTTTCCGAGGTTCCGCACGTAGTTTTGCACTACAATACCTTTTTTTTATTTTATTTTTTTTCCTTGCATTAAGTTGTTTTAATGTCTTTGTTCGTCATTGCATGCGTTGCACTACTATGTTTTTGCCGCTTTGTACTATGCTCTATGCCGATGTGTACCACAAACAATTCCGAGTGTGGCAACTGCTGCACTTGGCGAAATAAATCTGATTCTGATTCTGAGATGCTAAATTTTAATACACAATTTGGCCCTATGTTGTTGATTTTGGCCCATTTTGTGACGGAGTTTGACCCTCCTGCTGTTCACTATACAGAACTTGGCAGGGTACAGAAATGCATTAAGCAGAGCACTATTGCATTGCAGTGCACCATAACACGGTGGGAATGCATTTCTTTTTATACAATATTTGATGTTCTTACAGATGATCTAATATGTGCAGGTTGTGAGCTCCTAATGAATTCAGTTTTGTGCAAATCTAGCAAGCTAAGATGTAATAACTGCATATAAATGCAAACTGACAACAGTTCAGATCACAAGGGAACAGAAAACATAATCTCCTTCAGTCATCGTGTGTTTAAACCCCTTTCCAATCCTATTATTAACCTCATCCGACACAATCATTTTCAGTAAAATGGGGAAGAAAAGTCTTATACGGCAAAGGCAGGGAATCCCCGACCTCTGAATGCCCGCCGATATGAACTGCCGCCATGTTGTGGATTCCCTGCCTGTGTGTGCCCGCTCCCCCATGTCTATTCTCACTGCACTATTGTAACCAGAGTTCAGGCAGCTGGACCACATAATATATGGCAGCTGGGATCTGTTTCCTGTGTAACGCTGCTGTCTCTTCTCCCCGTGCCCGCTCTCTCCATCTCCGCTTCCCTTTCTGCACATGTAAAATATTGGGCAGCTGCCTCCCATACTGCATGGCCGCGAGGATTGCAGTCTTGTCACCTGTGTTCAGCTGGCTCTATTGAAAGGCCCGTTCTGATCGCGTCATAAGTATGAGCATTTCAATAGAAACAAGGGAGAGAGTGGCCACCCACTTGGCACCAGGGAATGGGCACACAGGAGGGCACATATGAGACCCAGGTATACACAAAGGGACACAGGAGGGCACATATGGGACACAAGAGGGGACACCATTTGGGGGAGAACATGTACAAGATGCTCCTGGAATATGGACACACCAGGTTTAGTATACATATATTTTTTTCCCTGGTTTGTGCCCTCTAAACCTGGGTACTCCAGTATATCAGCACACTAAATCTTTCAGGAACACGCTCTTTATTGAGGCATCAGTATCCACAAAAAGTTAGCCGACAATTGTTTCAGGGGCCTTGCAGGGTTTCCCTTTAGCAAGACGGCTTGATAAAGGGGGACCCTGCGAGGCCCCCGAAACAATTGTCGGCTAACTTTTTGTGGATACTGATGCCTCAATAAAGAGCGTGTTCCTGAAAGATTTAGTGTGCTGATATACTGGAGAAAGACTTTATTACAGTGACAATTGCCTATGTCACAATATCAGGCACCCAACCTACAGAAGAGGTGTGCCCTTCCACAACTTTGCAGTGACTAAACCTGGGTGCGTCTTATGCGGCGGAAAATACGGTAATCTTCCAGCCTCTAGTCTTACACACTAACAATAAATAAGAGCTTGACAGCAAGGATTTAACTAGAAATCATTAGGCACCCCCGCGAAACCTTGGATGGACCCCCCATCCCCTTGCTTTCTGCACAGGTAAACTGGGAACTAATGTTATTAAATTGGCTAGTGCATACTTGAATGTGTTTTCCGCATGCAGAAAAAGCAGACAGCAGTGAAGCACTGCACGCATTTTGTCTATCAATTATATCAGCTTCTGTGATAAAACATGCATGTTTTCACACATACAGACACACATGGTGTGCAGAAAACCGACAGATGACTGCTCCCAGCCTCAGCTTATTTCTCTCACTCTGTCCATCTCTGATGGAGCAGAACTGGCTCTGCAGACTCTTCCAGCATCACTACAGTACACAGCACTTGGGGAGGGGGTAGAGAGGTTGAGGGAGGGGCCTTGTACACAAGAGCCTGCTGCACACTGAATAGGGACCGTCTACAAAACGTTGTATGATTCCTTATCAGTGGCTGAGCAAATGCAGTCATTAGAACAATTGTGCAGAGAGCAGAGGTTTTTTTTTCTCTCCTTGCCCTTAGTTGCCAGTCTCTCAGGACAGGGAAAATAAACCCCTAACCCCATGGGGCCTCCTGCGGCTGCATCCCTTGCAGGGTCTATTGTTACGCCCCTGCTTGACAGTTTGCTGGTGACAAAAAAAAAATTCAGATTGAAAAGTGATTCTTGTTTTTGTCAGTTAAATGTGGAATTTCCTAACAGATCAGTGGCCAAGTGTGTGTGTTGTATACCTCATACCAGTATTAGTATACAGTATTTGTGTACCTCATGATTTATAGGTTCCCCATTTACACTATAGATGTATTGATGATTGTAACTCATTTTCCAGCTCCACTTGTGAAAATGAAGCAAGCCTTAACCAAACTTAAACAAGAGATTGTCCAGATGGATATCCGAATCGGTGTAGTGGAACATACGCTACTGCAGTCAAAACTGAAAGAGAAATCCAATATGACCAGAGACATGCATGCCACCGTCATTCCAGAATCTTCTATGCTTGATTATTAATCTGCAGGACTTGTGCCTTTTATATATCTTGTGATTTTTCTAATTTAAATGCACTTATTGATATGTATCAATATGTATTTATTTTTATTTTGTAACCTTGGTTGTACTGAATGTAAATGACAATACATATTTTTCTTCTATGCATTGCCATGTGATGGTTTCTGCTGGAACAATAAATATCATGGAGGGGAAAAAAACAATTAAGCATACAAACAGATACAGTTGATTGTTGCTCTCAGGGTATGTCACATGATAGATGTTCAACTATAATGGTTTTAAAGCACCTGAACTGAAAGGGATATAGAGACTGACATAAGTATTGCCTTTTAAAAAAATGCAGATTTCCTGGCTAGCCTACTGAGCCTCCGTGTCTAAAGGCCGATACACCCGGCTAACTAAGGCGGCCGATAATGACCGCCTCAGCTGATAGGTGCGTGTACAGTGGCTGCTGACCTCCAACCTGCGAGCGATCTGCCCGGCGCATCAACTCACCCCCGCAACGACCAATTTCATTGTCTGTGCTGCTCCCCACCAGCCATGAGACGTCACGTATGCGCCGCCAGGTCATCCCTCAACCTCCCCCATAGCAACAGAACGTGGCGTTGGCTACATAGCTGACACGGTTCTGTACAGGCCATCTCAGAAATGTTGCCCTGTGGGATCAGACCCAATGCCTGATGAGTGACATAAGTCAAGAGGCGTGTGTGCGCACCTTGATACTTTTAGCCATAGACCCTGAACAAGCGTGCAGATTAGGTGCTCTGACTGAAGTCTGACTGGGTTAGCTGCATTCTTGTTTCAGGTGTGTGATTCAGCCACTACTGCAGCCAAAGGGACAAGCAGGACAGCCCAGCAACTGGTATGATTTAAAAGGAAATAAATATGGCAGCCACCGTATCCCTCTCAGTTCAGGTGAACTTTAAAGTGTACCTGAGATGAGGGCAATCAAAAGTTTTATACATACCTGGTGCTTCCTCTAGCCCCTCTGCACAGATCGCTCCCACCCCGCGGTCTAAAGCCTCCTAGATCCTCCCATTGCAGCCCCTTTCTATGCGGCAAGTCGGTGCAGTGCGGCCAAGCGCGCTTCCTGTCTTGTTTTGCACCTGCGTTGTAGTACTGCGCAGGTGTAAAACCCTCCCAGTGAAGGGAATGGGGCGGGCACACACGGCCGGGCCACACATGCGCAGTACACCTGACTAGCCGCGGAGAATGTTGCTGCTACTGGAGGATCTAGGAGGATTTAGACCATGGTGTGGGTGTGATCTGCGCAGAGGGGGCTAGCGGAAGCCCCAGGTATGTATAAAACGTTTTTAATTCCCCTCATCTCAGGTACACTTCAAGCTATTGCTATTAATGTTATCCAATGCTGTTGCTAAAAACTATGGCACTCTAGAGCTGCAACAACAAACTGTTGGGCCATGGCTGTTAAGGTGCCCATATTTCTAGCGATGTATGGGCAGATTCGACCTAGAGACAGATCACATTTTTGTATTTTCACGCAATTTTGTATTTTTCAAGCAAAAACGTATTTTCATATAGTTTGTATGCAACATAGAAAATTCTTTGTATTGTTGGAATAAACGGGTAAATCCAGAAATAGGGCTACACAAACAGCTTTTCTACCATCTCACTACTTATATAAAACGCATAGTAACTGTGGTAACATCTCAATAGAAATCATCTATACATAAAGCACATAGGTTCTGTGGTAATGTGTTATCTCTGACACACATTGGGATAAAGCTACATGCTTGATTACGAAGAAAAATGTTTATGCAAATGTGTACCTCTCCATCATAAGTACTATATGTAGAAAAATGATACAGTTTGTGTGCAGGATCTGTAATACATTTCCCTCACACAGTACACCAGGGGTCCCCAAACTTTTTCAGTCAAGGGCCGAGGTCAACATACTTCAGACTCCCGGGGGGCTGGAACATACATAAAATGATATTGAAAAACATTACATTGAATCTAGGTATTGATTCCCCCCAATCATGCCCAGAAGAGTACTCCCAACAGCAGCCATTCAGTCATGTGGCACATGAAGAACGTCTTTGTGCACCAGTGAAGCAAACTCAGGTGACAACCTGCCGTCCAATTGGACAGCAGCGTCACCTGATGAACCTGATTGGAAGCCAGTGAATGACTGCTCCCTGGCTTCTACAGTGTGTGGATGGGTGGTGCCAGCACTGCTATTCTATATGTGGGCCACCGATATTTAAAGGTGAAGTGGGCCACATCTACGAGTTATACATTTGGTGTTTGGTGGGCCAGTGAAAAAGCCTCAGGGGGCCGCATTCGGCCCGCGGGCCTTAGTTTGAGGGCCACTGCAGTACACAGTGTAACCAAAGTTTAGATTGCTGATCTGCCCCACAAATGGTATATGGCAAAGTCCCAAAAAGAGTCGGGCTCTTGTGTTCAGATATGAGGGGTCTGAACAATAATAATAATAGCCAAGTAAGTTCAATAGGGACTAATCAGGAAATCCCTCCCTGATGTCTGATCTCCCCCCCAGCCCATTTTCCTTTGACAATCATATCTCTCCTATGTGCTTGGTTGTAGCCAGCCGCCTTCATCTACGTAAACCAGATCTCAGCTGGATGACATCATCAGGTGGGCACCTGGTACATGTGGCAGAGAATGCTTTCCTGGAGTGTAGGCACATGAGCACTGCAATGGTTGCTGTAACAGGAAGAGGTGGGTTGCTACTTACCCAGCATACATCTCTGGGTGCAAGGGAGGAAGGACTATTATATCGCCAAGGAGATGAGAGGGGTCAGCATAGAAGAGGCACTAGGGCCACCCTATAGTGAATACAAGGGTGACCTTATGGAGGGGGGAAAATGGGGACACAATAGACAAGTTGCCATAAAGTAACAACATAAATGTTGTACTATTCCCAGTGACACTAAAAGATATATGGGCACTACATGGAGGGTGCTATTAATGGAAACACAGTCAAACCTATTAAAGGACAACTGAAGTGAGAGGCATATGGAGGCTGCCATATTTATTTCTTGTTAAGCAATACCAGGTACCTGGCTGTCCTGCTGATCCTCTGTCTCAAATATTTCTAGCCACAGACCCTGAACAAGCATATGCAGATAAGGTATTTCTGACATTATTGTCAGATCTGACAAGATTAGCTGCATGCTTGTTTTTGGTGTGATTCATACACTACTGCAGCCAAATAGACCAGCAGGGCTGTCAGGCAACTGGTACTGTTGGAAATAAATATGGCAGCCTCCATATGCTTCTCGCTTCAGTTGTCCTTTAACTTATCTGTATGTTTTTGGGATGTGGGAAGAAACTGGAGTTCCTGGACCTGGGCACTCCACCCTCACCTGCTAGAGCAACAGGGGGTGGCTACAGAACTTCAGAAACACTGCTGAGGGGAGGTGGAGTTTCTGACGTATGATGATTTACGGGCGACTGGGTGCGTTACTAACCCTGAAACCAATCAATTCTTGCAACGCTTAAAAAGAGCTTTACATTATGGGCTCTTTCACACACCTTTTTCAGCCTTGGTCCTCTTTAACCTCTTTCGCCCTTCTTTTATCATTAAAATGTTTTGTCATTGGTACAGTACAATCAGAAAACGTGCACATTTCAGAAAAAAAGTAAATTTTATTCTAAAATCATTTGTAAACAAACCACAACAATTGTTGATAATGAATATATATATATATTTTTATTTTTTTCATAGTAAACACTGACGTATAGTAAACTAAATGGCATACCTACACATTTTGGCGCAGGGTAAAGCCAATAAACGACTCGCCCTGCTCCTGCAAAAGTCCCAGCGTCGTTAATTACTATTCCCTTCCAGGTCGCTGTGGATAGTGGGGAAATACGTAATTCGGCTGCCAGCTATTGCTGCCGGATGATTTACGCAGTTTTTATATTAAGTCTCTTGTCGGCACCCAAATTACTGGCTGAGCCCTGCTTTAGTCGTAATTCCCATTATGGCCTATGGCTGCGCCGGCTGCTGCTTTTGCATGATTTGAAATAAATGTACAGATCCTGGCCAAGCACTATTATAAATATATGGTATAGTAACACCTGCTATTGTAAACCCAGATATAATAGAACTTCTGTTACAGTATATGAAACCTGTTTTTTTGGCCCCTGTGGAATTCTGTATCTGGCTATAATGAAAAGTGAGAGGGTGCATGAGACCCATGAGCCATGGTCGGTAACTGGGTTGGCAGCCACTTGTAGCCTGTGCGCTATCTGCACACTTCTCTGGGCCTGCATGGATTACCTCAAATGTACCAGCTGTTGAGACCTAAGCTTCCGATGTAAACTGCTGCCTGATTAGTGAGGGAATTGCCTGTCATCTGTGACTTGCTTGTGCATGGCTGCAATGCTACAGTATCATCCAGACTGCACAGAAGTGTGGACAGAGCAGCTCACTATAAGTACTGCATAAACTGGTGAGGCCTTTGCTTGCTTCTTGTACAAGTTGTTGCGTGATAATTGCATGCAAGTCCCTTCATATTGAGCGCTGTACATTTTGATCTAGCTTAGATATTGTCGGAGCTCACTTGCTGAAGCATTGAAAAGAAAAAAATGACTACCAACGACTGACTGAATTAAGATACAGTACAATAGTATACTTTCTATGCTTGAGTATGACAATTTCTGATATAGTAAACTACTTTGCCCGGCCCCTTGGAGTTTCCTACAAAGGGATTCTACTGTATAGCAAAAATACATAGAAGATAATTATTGGAGAAAATTTTTCGTACAATCCCTTTATAGTAAGCTTTAAGGGACCGGGCCAAGTAGTTTATCATACCATACGTTTACTACATCTGAATTTGTTATACATTGTATATGAACACAGGTGCATTTGCAGGGTCCTGGGGAGTTTACTATATTCAGAGGTTTACTTTATCAGTTCTACTGTATATACATGTCATAAGTAGTAATTAAGTTATTGCTGAATAAATTAAGGCATAGCCAAAACATCAAAAATCAAAAGTGCTCTGTGAGTTTAATTCCATATTTTTTTTTTACCATACTTTAGTGCAGCCATAATAACATCTGTTAAAAACGTTAAAAAAAGCAATAAAAGCATTTTGATTGCTTACTGGAATTTTGTAAAGTAGGGATTTGTGATAACTAGTGAACAGGGTATTTCTAAAATAGGTTATAGAGTTTTTATTTAGGGATCACTATCATGAAAAATTGTAACATTTTAAATGCATGGGTATGCATATGTATAAAATGTACATTTCTTTCAGGGTAAAATGCACAACAAATTATGATTTTTCCTTTCAGGCTGTCACTTAAAGTAGGCAATAAAAATCTGACAGGTGATGGATTAGCCCATGTCCTCATGGAGGATTCACATGGTTTGCTTTACTTTCCAAAAGCACTTACTGAAAGGCAGTTGCTCTGTCCAACTGCCAAAATAGTGTGCAAGGTTGGATACTATCCTTATATAGGTCCTTTCCATGGAATGTTTTTGTAAAGAATAAAGGAAAGACTGAGAATCCCCCATGAGGAGATGAACTAGTCCAAAACCTGTCAAATCTCTCTGATTTGTATTGCCTACTTTAAAGTGTACCAGAGATGAAGCAACCTGCTTTAATTAATACTATACACAAGTAGGGACATGAGAACAGACACTTACCCTGCTGCCTGTTTCATTCTGATCTGCCCTGTGAGCTTGTAATCATCCCTGCCTGAGCTCTCAGTTGGCTGCTTTATCAGGAAGCTCTATAGCAGTGAGAGCAGTCTGCTCAAGCCTGCCCCCCTCTCTGTCTGTGTTGTCCCTATCTGAGCACAGAATGGCATCACAGAGAGCAGTACCTGTGATGGGAGAAGCAGCTCAGGAAACATAGATTTATTTATCTACCCAGCTAATTAGTGTCCCAGCTTGAGATACTGACTCATCTCTCCCCATCTGAGCCAGGAACATACAGGGACACTGCTCTATAAAGATGATGACTGTACACAGTTCAAATGCAGCACCAGCAGCTGTGCTTGTCTTTGGTTTTCCAGGAATAAATTAAAGTAATTGTGCCTGTGTGTATATGTCTGCAGGTTTTTTTTCTAATATACAGTATATATATATATATATATATATATATATATATATATATATATATATATGTCCCTGCATACATTATTTATGGAGAACTTCACACACAGTGACACTGACCCGGAAGCAGATGGCGGCCATCTTAATTTTTAGACAGGATAAAAATGAAAAATTAAGAATGAAATGAGCACAGGAGAGCGACAAAAATGATAGGAATAGCCTGTATTTGGCATACAATTTTGCGGGGTATGTTTATTTTAAAGGTACCTGTTCATCTCAGGTTTCCTTGAAGTAACCACAACATAGGAAAAAAGTAAGTTATGGTGCATTTTACTCTGGGAGAAATGTAGTTTTTATAAATATGTATTTTAAATTTTACAATTATCCACAATAGTGGTCCTTTAAGCATTTGGCTTTGGAAAGTCAAACATTATTTAAAAAACAAAAAGCAACTAGAGTCTTTTATTTAAAATCTTACTGCGGTTTCTTTAGGGTCAGCTTAAGGCTTCTTGCACACCAAGACGTTGCATTAGGTGCCACGTTAAGGTCGCATAACGTGCACCTAACACAACGTATGGTGCTGCAAGAGCCGACGGTAGAGTGAGCCGCGTTAGGCGGCTCGAGTCCTATAATGTCTCCCAGAGTGGCGCTGATTGGCCAGCGGAACCACGTGATGCGGAGCGAGACACTCCGCATCACGTGGTCCCGCCGGCCAATCAGCGCCCGCCAGTGCAGTTAATATTAAGTAGCCATGTGCGCGGCTACTGTAGCTGGCTCTCCCCGCCTCCTCTCCGCCCCCCACTGCGCATGTGCAAACAGTCTAACGCGGCTATAGCCGCTCCAACGCCGTAGCATGCTGCACTTTGCACAGAACGTGCAGCGTTACATGTAACGCAACGTGGGCTGTGTGAACAGCCCACTTGTGTTACATTGCTGTGCGTTGGGGGAGCGTTACAGGCGCACTAACGTGCGCCTGTAACGTCTTGGTGTGTAAGCAGCCTAAAGGATACCAGAGCCCAAAAGAATATGAGAAATGGAGGAGCAGGCATGTATGGTGAGCTGTCCTGATGTTCACCGATCCCCGCCCCCCATTCTTCTTTCTGCCCTGCCGATAGTTTTAATTGCTCTCCGGACCAGTTTCCTTAGTCAGCCAGATCGAGCATCACTGCACCTGCGTGAGCATCACTACGTGAGTCCAGCAGCAGCCTGGAGTGCTCTGCGCATGCATGTGAAGTCACGGGTACGTCACACACATGTGCAGAGCGCTCAGGGCCGCTGATCGGCGGGGGGCAAAAACAAGAACGGGAGGGGGGAGCAGTGAGCATCAGGACAGCTCACTATACATGCCTGTTACTCCATTTCTCATATTCTTTTGGGCTCTGGTATCCTTTAACTAGTTAATGCCAGCCCATTGGCATCGTTATGCAGGCGCACTTACGTGAGCCCCCACAACACCCACAGGTTTACTCCGATTATCACTTAATGCAAAACGATCATTTTAAAAACTCTGTTGCACTGGAAAACAGACACTAGTTAGAGTGATATTACACTTCACAAAAAAAAAAAGCTTCCTGGCTACTATAAATATATATATCATGGATTAACATAGTTTTTTCTTTATTTTCCATATTTATTGTGTTAAGCACTAAAATGGTAAAAAAAAAAATGTGTTAAATATTGTAAACACAAGCTTTTTGGCATTTTTTTGTGAGCAGAACCTAATACTTTACTGTTGTAGTAAAACAAAAGTACAAGAATAAAGTCCCCAGACTGACTAATCACTAGGCAGTACTGGCCTATATAGCAAAATCTAAGTCTGGTAATTAAAAGGTTGGTTGCTAGACCAGCAAACAAAGTTATTACGTTTTCATTTCTGATATCTTTTTTTTTTCTACTTTCATAAATTAAAAAAAAAAGAAAAATACTTGAAAAACTGTATTATATTTCAGTTTTATATAAATACTATATTATTAATACCCAGAGGCGCCTCTAGGGACCAGATGATAAGCTAATTGTCTGGAGTGCAGCTTTATCTAGGGGTGGGCTTCCAGGGGGAAAAAAAAAGGTTATTTTTCCTGTCCTTATGCTGGGGATACACGGGTCGACCGCCGGATCGACCCCAGCCGTGTCCCCGCTCGTCCGCGCGGATCGATTACCGCTCGCCCCCGCCGGCACTTTCTTATCAGCGCTCAATTCCCTGCCATTGTCTGCAGGCAGGAATCGAGCGGGCGGGGGTCGAGCGGCTTGATCGGGCCAGCTGAATATTATCAGCTGGCCGGATCAGCTGGTCGATACACGGTACAGAAACATACCGTGTATCTCCAGCATTAGAGACTAAGAGTGTGGAAAGAAAAAGTTCTAATGAAAGCATCTGCTAAGCCTCTCATAAGGAATCTACAATCCTTTTCCCTACAACACTTTGTATGACATTCCCTAGTTAGTTATCTGGAGATCTAGAGTGTGTCTGTCTGTGCACTCCTGTCCTGCCCCTACTTATGACCATAAAAAGAAAACACATCAGAAGAGGAGGATGGTGTCTTTCTATGGAAGCAGGTACAAGGCATTCCAGAAGGACTGGCGAGGGGTGAAGGGACTAGATTTTCCCCCAGGCTGCTGGTACAGTGTATAAGGCAATGTACGGGGAACCCAAGCTGGTAAATGTACACAGCATGATGCAGAAGAAAGGCTTGCCTCCTGCAGAGTCTGTAGAAAAAAACTCTGTCTGCTGTCTCACCATTGTAAATGCATGTGGACAGCTGGATAAGGTATTACACAGGGTGAAAAGTTTGACAGTCCCTAGACTCCAGGAGGGCTGCTGCAGCCTTGGGAGAGAGATTGGCAGGGACAGGAGTCACATTACAGGCAAGTCGCCTCTGGGTGATGTGGCTGCAATACAGATAAGCTCTCTGCTCCATCTCAGGCTATTCTCAGTATCTCTCCACTCCTCTTTACTCCCTCATTAACCTCGCCTGGAGTGACAAAATGGCCAGAGGCGCCCCTGTTAATACCTTTCCTGATCCATAAATCGAAGAGGAAGACAAGAATCGACATACAGTCCTTTTAAACTATCATGTTCTGTCTATAAATTGAAAACACATTTCACATAAATTGGTGCAACTGTGGTCCATGGATTTTACGCAATTAATTATTTGGAGCAGATCTTGCTTGGAACAGTTGCAAAGTTCCAGTGTTTTAGTGCTGTGAGTACATCATTAGTTCATCTACAGTACTTGTGTGCTTTTTAATGGTTTTGGGATTATGAAGATTACCAAACAATAAAAACACAGGATCACATTACAATTGGATTGTTGTTATAAAATATGAAGTTACCTCTTTCCAAAATATTATAATTTTTGGACAGTGCAAGAATATGGAGGCCATGGGACCCTTCATCCTCACAGGCTGGCAACACATATGAGGTGCAGTGGGGAGTAATTGATGAAGCCTGAGGCTAGGTGCACACATAGCAGAAACGGTAGCGTTGCATAAAACGCTGCATTTTTGCCGCTAATGGAAGTCTATAGACCGCAGGAAAAAGGCATATGCGTTTTGCATGCGTGTGTTTTTGAAAACACAGGTTTTGCTTCATAATATTGAAAAATGCATCAAAACACACATAATGAAAGTCAATGGGAACGCAATGGTAAAGAAAAAAAAAAAATGCATATGCGGTAAAAAAAAAAAGCAAACACCCCAAAAACGTAGTAAAAAAAGCAGCAAAAATGCACAAAAAACGTACACAACATAAAATGAAAACATGACATAAAACACAGCCTTTCATGTTATGTGTGTACCCAGCCTCAAAGTAGTGTTATACTATTTAAGCATAATTTTACAAACATTTTCCTTAATAGTAATACAAGAAAAGCTTTTACTGAAAATTCCCAAATACTAAAATAAATAAATATAAATTCCCATACTTTATATAGCCATTTTTATAACCAGCTTACATGGATGCTGAACTTAAAGAGACACTGAAGCGAGACTAAATCTCGCTTCAGGTCTTATATATAGCAGGGGCACGTGTGCCCCTGCTAAAACGCCGCTATCCCGCGGCTTAACGGGGGTCCCTTCACCCCCAACCCACCCCCCGCAAAAGATGGTCGGAAAATGGTCGCTGGCTGTCTCTCTTCCTGGAGGCAGGGCTAACGGCTGCAGCCCTGCCTCCCAGCGCGTCTATCAGACGTGCATCGCCGCCTCTCCCCCGCCCCTCTCAGTGAAGGAAGACAGAGGGGCGGGGGAGAGGCGGAGATACGCGTCTGACAGACGCGCATGGGGCAGGGCTGCGGCGGTTAGCCCTGCCCCAACCAGGAAGCGCTCCCCCGCTGCACGGAGGGGGTTTGGGGGGACAGGGACCCCCGTTAAGCCGCGCTATAGCGGCGTTTTAGCAGGGGCACACGTGCCCCTGCTATATATGAGGTCTGTAGCGAGATCTATTCTCGCTTCAGACTCTCTTTAACAGTTCATGTAATACGGTGGAATCCCTTTATAGTAAACTCCAAGAGGCCAGCAAAATTAATTTACTATATCAGAAGTTTACTATATAAGAATTGGTCATACATTGTATATTTATACAGACACATTTGCTGGGACCTGAGTTTACTATGTCCAGAGGTTTACTATATCAGAGTTTATTATAACGAGATTCTACTGTATGGATAAAAGACCCTTTGCCAGAGGACTGTCAAACTTATTTGCTCAAATGGCGTCAGTTTTTCAAGTTAGAATGAACACATCACCAAAGTTTGTATTCATAGGTATTACTATCAAGAAGTCCTTGAGAGGAAAACATGCTCTACAAAACAAGCAAAACTTCACAGTTTGTCTGAAAGAAGGTCCAAAAGGTGTCTATAACAAAAGGTTTGGTGAGAGTGCTACCAAGGCTTCCAATTTCACAAGCAGTCCTCAGATGAAACTTGCTGACGAGCCACATTGCTCAAGTGAGTATTCTGCTGCCTGCAGAGAGGCCTTTCGATTATTTTTCTTGAAAAGATATAATAAAATAAAAAGTATGACAATGAAATTGAATCCAAGTACTCCAAGCAGGATCCAATGATGTCTAGTTAGTGGGTTCTCTGTCAAAAAGAAATAACAAAATGTGAACTGGCGATAATTTTTTAAAAATGTATTGATAATATTTTAGAAATGGTTAATTTATATAGGTAGAAAATAGTGCAAATAACAGATTAAAAGAAAAAAAAAGTTTTAGTAACCTATACTAAATTATAAAAAAGTAACACACTGTCACCATAATCTCCAGCAATACTTTGTCCTCTCTAAAAGTAAAAAAAAAAGAAAAGTAAAAAAAAAGTATTGGTGGAAGGAGGGTAAAAATATTCTTGAAGAAATATGTGCTTAGTAGCAGGGCCTGATTCACAAAGCTTTTCTGTTATATTATCCCGTCTTATTTATGAACTTACAATTTACCTCTCCTTAAATGACAACTCATGATTTACCTCTCCTTATTTAACTTAACTCATGGTTTAGCTCTCCTAATTTGGCATAACTCATGGTTTAGCTCTCCTTATTTGGCATGACTCATGGTTTAGCTCTCCTTATTTGGCGTAACTCATGGTTTAGCTCTCCTTATTTGACATAACTCATGGTTTAGCTCTCCTTATTTGGCATAACTCATGGTTTATCTCTCCTTATTAGAGATGTCGCGAACCTCCGATTTTCGTCAAATTCCGCGGAAGGTTCGGTTCGCCCAAACTTTCGCGAACCGCAATAGACTTCAATGGGGAGGCGAACTTAAAAATTTTGAAAAGTTTCTGCTGACTGGAAAAATGATAAAAACGATGTTTCAAGGTGTCTACTACCTGCAGCCAGACATGGTTGAGTGAAATACACATCAAAAGTCCCAGTAAAAATTCTGGATTTCATACTAAGCAGTGTTTTAAAGGGAACCAGAGATGAACGATTCACACAAAATAAACATATCAGTTGATAGCTTGTAAAGAATAAATGCTCTACCCGATAATTTTGCCACTTTGGTGTGCCTTTTTGAGTGCTTTTTATGCATTATTGCTCCAGGAAATATCCAATATGGCCGCCGGCTCATATTCCTTCTGCTTCCAGGTTATAAGGTGTTCTGGATGTGCTGTCTAGGGCTCTAGGCTATATGAGACTATAGACAAGCAGGGCTGCTGTAGGCTTTCATCTGTGTTTTTCAACTTCATATTCTGGTATGCTGTGTGGCTGCCTGTAGGAAGTGTCTCTCATAGTAATGAAACTGCATACAGTAGATAATAATGATGACTGGCTGCACAGACAGAGCACACAGATCACACAGCCACACTTGTCTGTTAGACAGAGATTTTTCCTGCAGCAGCAGCCCCATCCCATGTCATAACAGCTCTCAGTATGTAAAGCATAAAATTTGAGCCAGGAGGGGGAAGGCTTGGGCTTGAAAACACTCCACAGAAGAGTGACTCAGCTAGAATGATCCCAGGTCACACCTCGACTGAATAGTCGGTGGATTCTTATCACAGTTGATAACAGATAGATTAGACTGAGAAGAATAAAACTAAAAGCAGGGTAGGTGTTTACTGCCATGTTCCCACTGATAAATGTAATAAAATACATGAGGGTGCTTCGTCTCTGGTTCTCTTTAAGGTCACAGATCTCATTGAATGTTCAATTGCAGGCCTACACTACTTTACAACATCAGGAAGTGTAATCCCTCACTCTCTCAGGGTCTCATCTTCCAGGGAATTGTAGTATTTCAAAAGCCAGCTTACATACCTTGGCTGGGAATTGAACCCAGGTCTGAGTGCGTGGTAGGTAGCTCACTTAACCACTATACCAACACCAACACCACATACTGAAGCCAGCCTAGCATGTACCATTATGATGTATCCAAGACAAAAATGTAGCTTGCTTAAGGATTTGTAGCAGGTCAAAAGCCAACTCACATTGGCTGGGAATAGAACCCAGGTCTGAGTGTGTGGTAGGTAACTCACTTAACCACTATACCACCACCAACACTACATGCTGAAGCCAGACCTAATTCACTTATAACCACAAGTAACAACTGCAGCACATGCACAGCATTGGTCCAACAGTGATAACCACAAGCCACAACTGCTGCACATGTACAGCGACAGGCCAACAGTGATAACCACAAGCTACAACTGCTGCACATGCACAGCGACAGGCCAACAGTGATAACCACAAGCTACAACTGCTGCACATGCACAGCGACAGGCCAACAGTGATAACCACAAGCCACAACTGCTGCACATGTACAGCGACAGGCCAACAGTGATTACCACAAGCCACAACTGCAGCACATGTACAGCGGCAGGCCAACAGTGATTACCACAAGCCACAACTGCAGCACATGTACAGCGGCAGGCCAACAGTGATAACCACAAACCACAACTGCAGCACATGTACAGCGACAGGCCAACAGTGATTACCACAAGCCACAACTGCAGCACATGTACAGCGGCAGGCCAACAGTGATTACCACAAGCCACAACTGCAGCACATGTACAGCGGCAGGCCAACAGTGATTACCACAAGCCACAACTGCAGCACATGTACAGCGGCAGGCCAACAGTGATTACCACAAGCCACAACTGAACTTGTTAAAAAAAGTAAAAAATATTTTCATTAAGAATAGCCAGGCTTACCTAAAGTTGTGATGTTGACAGTGGTCACTGTAATATGCATTTCATCTATAGTTTTGATCACACAAATATATTCTCCATTATCCTTTGTAGTGAGATTGGTTAGACTTAGACTGTATTCTTCAGGTATCATGCGCACTCTGTCCTCGTAATCTTCAGCAATACTGGGTCCTGAGTTTTTGAAATCATTTATTGATGCCACGGGTACTTCCACTGTATTGTTTATTAAATAGAACTTGGATGAAAATTCATTGTTCACAGCTTTACAGGACCTGCATTCACATGTAATACTGTCCTCTTTTGATACTGAAACAAATAAAAACCATCTTGTTAAACTACGCTGGGCCACAGGTGAATAAATAACTTAATTATTACAGCATACATGAAATGTGTTACAAATCGGTTTACAGATCTGCCCTGACAGCCCTATAGATCTGATAACCACCAACCAGCACAGAAGAGCTCTCCTAAGCAGTCATGTAAAGTCCTCTTTGTCCTCTATCTGAGCAGAACTACCTGGCTAAAGCCTCTCCTCAATTCTGCTCGCTGGACAGTACAGCAGAGGTCAGAATTTAATATGAGGGCCATAAATGTCAGGCCTCTATAATGGGGGGGATTATAATGAGGGCATTACAGCAATAAACACTAAAATGGGGTCACCATAAGGCCAAATAATATGGAACACTATATTTGAGGCACTATAAGGAAGGTTCATAGAATGGGGACTAGACATAAGCTCTGTTGTTCATACTTTTGGTCTGTAGATGGCACTATTATACTTGTTTAAGGCATAAGATTATCTAGACTGTTGTCGATGGATGGTTCCTGTTTCTGACTGGCTGGAGAGATGGAGAAAACACACTGCCTTAGGTAGAAAACTGCTGAAGCCTGTAAATAAATCTAGTTCCAGTTATTCTGCATCTGTGACTACTGACCACAACAAATTGGCAACCAGGATAGCTCTAGTTATGTAACAACCTCCATTTTTCCTTACACACCCAGGTGAGCCTGCAATGCACTTCGCTGCTTGCATTCGGCTGTTTGAGAATTATGTACCGTACTTGCTGCAAACGAGAATTTCTTACCTGATGCTAGAAAACATGCTTTGCTAATTCACTGCCTGGGAGCTGAAGGAGAGCACATATTCTACACTTTATCGGTTGCAGAGGAATTTTTTTTTTGCCGCCTTTTTAAGAATTCAACAAACTGCGCCTCAAGCAATGTGACATCATTTAGGTTCATGGTACCCTTATTGGGAACTATGCATAATGTTTGTAAACTGTTTAATCATGACTTTGCTGTAATGGCTATGTGGATACTTACTGTGTATTTGTATTTATGTGAATATTAAAAAAAAAAGTTTTATAATAAACTGATGTTTTAATTGGTTATTGAATGATTTGGGTCAATACTTACCTATTGAGGTTGATGACAAGGGTTTGTTTATAATTCATCCCTTTAAGGTCCCTGTTTACCCACAAATAAGGCTTGCATCTTAAAAGGGGACACATAAGGGGATCGCTTCCACATATTTTAGTATGTCAACTTGACTAGACCTATTGGTCAAGTTTCTCTTGGGTAATTTGTTTCAAGGCATCCCTGAGGTATTCGGCCTCATTGCAAGTATAACAGGATGGTATCTGCTGACTTGACCCTGGTACTTTTGCACTTTCTGCTATTATGAGGGTAAACAGAGTTTGCAAATCCTATTGCATATTTTAGCTTATAAGGTAAATTACGCAGTGAGCTCTCTGATGTAGAGCTCATTGTGATTACGTTATCATTTACTTTTAATCCATTTATTATGGTACTATTGCAAACTATATAAACCACCCAAAGGACTTTTTTGATTGTATAAGATTTATTTAATGTTTTAAGATTATAGTATATCTTAGGTAAAACAAACACTTGATTGTAATTTAAAAGAACCATAGCCTCTCTATATATAAATGTGAGATGTCACACAGCTCATCTTTATTTTTAATCCTATTTTTTATATATCTGTAAACTGCTATTATACTTACTTGGTGACAAACTTCCTAAACTTAATGGGAGAATTCTTATGGACTAATAATGTGTTAGAAATGGGCATTTTTTCATATATATTGCATGTTATATATTATATATATGTACATACAGTATGTATACATTTATTGTTTTAGGTTGGCTTATTCCCCATAAGCTTTTATGATGGTTGCAAATCATTAGGTGGCACATAGTTGAGGGCGTCACCGGACAAAAACCAGAAGTGACGCCCGCCACCAACCCCTCGACAATCCGCTCACCCACTGTTGGCTCGGAGGAGCCACCAACACAGGAGGGGAGACTGGGACCCGATGCCGAGAGAGCCACAGACACAGAGCACATATACCTGGCTACCTATACTTGGGGTACCTATACCTGGATACCCATACTGGGGGCACCTATACTGGGGCACCTATACCAGGGTACCTATACTGCAGGCACCTATACCTGGCTACCTATACCAAGGGCAACTATACCTGGCTACCCATACTGGAGGCACGTTTACCTGGCTACCTATACTGAGAGCACCTATACCTGGCTACCTATACTGGGGGCAACTATACCTGGCTACCTATACTGGTGGCAACTATACCTGGCTACCTATACTGGGGGCACCTATACCTGGCTTCCTATACTGGGGGCACCTATACCTGGATACCTATACTGGGGGCACCTATACCTGGCTTTCTATACTGGGGCACCTATACCTGGCTTCCTATACTGGGGGCATCTATACCTTTCTTCCTATACTGGGAGCACCTATACTTGACTACCTGTACTGGGGGCACCTATACCAGGCTACCTAAACTGGAAGCACCTATACCTGGCTACTTATACTGAGGGCACCTATACCTGGCTTCCTATACAGGGGACACCTATACCTTGCTTCCTATACTGGGAGCACCTATACTTGGCTAATTATACTAGGGGCACCTATACCTGGCTTCCTATTCTGGGAGCGCCTATATTTGACTACCTATACAGGGGTCACCTATACCTGGCACCTACACCAGGCTTCCTATACTTTGAGCACCTATACTGATACCTATACTGTGGGCACCTCTATACCTGGCTTCCTGTACTAGGTGCACCTATACCTGCCTTTTTATACTGGGGACACCTATACCTGGCTTTCTACATTGGGGGTACCTACACCTGGCTAGCTACCTACCTATACTGAGGATGTTTCTTTCTGGTCGCACTGTGGTTATAAGGCGCAGTGCAAAGTTAACTTTTTGGGGGAGAATTACACCAATAGTTGTCACCACATGTTTAGAGGAAAATGTGCACCCTTCCCAGAAATCACTGGTCTCATCTACTGACACCCTTTGATGGAAATGACAGTTTCATTTCAAGCTATATGAAGAATGTGGCTGGGTGTGTTAACTTGGTTTATAACTCTCAGTGAACATATCTGTGAAAATATTCTTGCAAAGTTCATATTTCAGCAAGTAAACTACATACCAGAAAGTGATTCATCGGCATGCAACAAGACCTGTTCCTCAGTAAAACTGAAGTGTATTTCTGTGCTTATGTAGACTTAAAGGGAACCTTAATTGATAAAAAAAAGTTTAACTTACTTGGGGCTTCTACTGGCCCTCTGCAGATCTCCTGTGCACATACATTTGAAAAAGTCGCAAGCTAATTTAGACACGACATTAAATAACGATATTACTAGCAATATTGGTAAATAATTGAAGCACAACGTTAAAAAAACAGTAAATAACAATTTGTGGTATTACATTATCAGTAAATGTACTGATAATGTTGAGCCTAACTATAACCTAACCTCTCCCTACTCTCACACAGAACCCTTCCCTGGTGGTGCCTAACCCTAAGACCCCCTGGTGGTGCCTAACCCTCAAACTACTCTGGTGGTGCCTAACTCTAAGACCCCTGGAGGTGCCTAACCCTAAGACTCGCCTAGTAGTGCCTAACCATAACACCTCCTGATCCCCGCTAACAATAATATGATAAATTTCAATGTAATTGCAGCCGCCTGCTAAATAGCGTAATGGCTTTCTATACTACAATAAATAACAATTGTGCCCGCATATATTGATAAATAACAATTGCGCCCACATACATATACTGTAGATCGACAAATAACAATTGCACCCATTTTCGGCCGCAACTTTTTCATCTGCTCCTTCCTGTGCCCGTGCTGGGACAAACCAATCCTCTGGCCCCCGTCGCAGCTCAGTTGCGTTTTCGCCGACTGATAAGTCGGTGAGCCACTGTGCCTGCACTGCCCTGGCCACGTGCGTCCCCGCTCATGTCACCATCCTGCGCAGGTGTTGTAAGAGTTTTCTTGTACTGCGCAGGACGGTGATGGCGATGTGAGCTTGAGCGAGTACTTGTGCGGCCAGGGCCGTGCAAACGCAGTGACTGGTCAGTCGGCGAAAATGAAACTGAGCCGCAGCAGGGGACCCGAGAATTGGTTTGTCCTGGTGGGGGTGCAGGACATCTGCATAGGGACGGTAGAAGGCCCAGGTAAGTTAAGCTCTTTTTTTGTATGTCAATTTAGGTTCCCTTTAAGAGTGGTGATGACTGGTGCCAAAATCATAGCTATTCCAGCCCAGTTCTTTTTGTACCCATATCAACAGTGTAATAGCAACTGATAGGCAATACATCCAAGTTTGCAGGTTCATTTTTGATCTTCGGAAACCCTGTGTAAATCAGGTATACAGTATGGTGAATAAGTATGCGTCTAAATATGTGCCAGTAATATTTACCTTTCTTTTCCCAGTTGCCTCTCCAGGTACTTTCTACTATGGAGTGTCTTATAGTGCAATTAAATGACTGAGAAGTATCAATTAATGTATGTGATGCACATTTATTTGGAGGGAGTGGGGTTCTCTTGCCATTCTCAGCCCATTCAATGGTAGCAGCATCAGATGGATAGATATTTGCACAGCATTTAAGTCTCGAGTTCTCTGGTGTAAATTCCATTGTGTGCTCAAAGTCTGCAAAACAAGTAACAGAAAAACAATGTGACCCAGAGCAACCATGGCTGTATCACATGAACTGCCATCAGGCTTTAGTATCAGTGTTGTCTTCTCTAGATGCTACTTTGAAAAAACATTTGGATTTACACTAAGCCTGAGGCCCAGTGAGAATTTGTTGATGCCATGTAGAAGTCAACATTTACAAAAATTGTTTGCATTGTGAAGTCAGATGTCCACCATGCACCGACTGTCAGATGGAGATTTGAACATTGTCATACTTTCTTCTGCAAATTACAAGGCAGGGGACACATCTGTCTTTCCTTTTTCTGTGCACATTTTTCTGCATGCGTTTTTTCACAGCAGCTAATGTGTAGCTAGAGAAAACTGACAAAATGTGCAAAATAATCCTGCAGGATGTAGTTTTTTTTGCATGCAAAAAATGCATTAAAGAGAATCTGTACTCTAATATTCTTACACTAAAAAGCACTCCATTCTATTCCTTATTTTCTCCTGTGCCCCTCTGTGCTGTTTCTGCCACTCTCTGCTGCAATCCTGGCTTGTAATTAACAGTTTTAGGCAGTGTTTACAAACAAACTAACCAGCTTGTAATAGGATCACATATACAGAGTGTGTGAGTCATTCAGAGCCTGTAGGGGGCCTGCAGAGGGTGTGTATCGCTTCTATCCAATGACAAGCAGCCCTGCACATTCCACACATTCAAAGCCTTAGCCCGACAGACACGACAGGGGAAAGATACATTGATTTATTACAGAGACAGTGTAATTAGGAAAGGCTGCAGTAAGCCCCAGCACATTAGAACAGGCATAGGAACTTATAGAATAGAAGACCTAAGGCTGAAAAAATTGTTACAGAGTCTCTTTAAGTGTGAACTAGCCCATTGATTAAAGTGGACCCAAATTAAAAATACAAGATTTCAGAAATAAAATCTATTTTCTAAATTATAATAATAAATAGCAGCCTTTTTTCAGCTGCATGATGACAAATATAAAATATTTTACATTTACTGGAGGAACTCCTCCCTTCCTTTCAAATTTCCGGGACAAAATCCGGCAAACTGGTGGAGTAGATGGTGTCCGGCAATGAAGGAATTGCTAATGGCTGCCCCCAGTATAACCCTAGTTATGAAAAGAGAAGGGTGAAAAGCATGCACTGAAATGATCATAGGCTTGAATGAGTGTTTATTTATCTTAGTATGTGTCAGAGTGGTGCAACTAGATATTTTTAATTAAAAAAAATGTTTGGTTTGGGTCCGCTTTAACATGTTACATGAGTTCTCAGTTTAAACCAGTTTTTCTGTGCAGAAAACATGCACGAAAACAGTCAAGTGTGTCCTCTGCCTTAATGCAGACCTATAATGTTAACTGGTAACAGAAACATAAGTCATGAAATGCATACAAGACTCCATCAGTATGTAGAAGCTTTCCAGAGGCGCCAATAGAATAAATAAATTTATTCTATTGGCGCCTCTGGAAAGCTTCTACATATTGCTAAGTCCACCCTTGGTGGAGGGTTGTACCCATCTTCTTCCCATCTACAGAGAGCGACTTTTAATCCTGAGTGGGGTCAGGTTAATCTCCCCACCTGCCTTCACAGTGGTTGCCTAATGGTAACCCTGGTTTGTGAGTATGAAATTGTTATATTACTCATTATTAATTATCATCTATACAATATCACACTATTGGGCTCTTGGTGTCCCCCCTCCCTTTAAGACTCCATCAGTGACACCCATGCTAACCTAGAAATAAAAAACACATATATAAGTAGATAAATACTAGTTCTACTTGCATAACAGATGTATTGCACTGTCCACGTTATGATTCTAGGCAGTTTCCATCTTTGTTACCTTTGACCTCCTGACATTTCCACCCTCACTTTTTTTCTCCTCTTGCTAATTGTGTATTGGTTACCCGCTATACTCCTAGAGTCTTCAGACACTCCCACTGAGGTCTATACTAAAGGAGAACTGTAGTGAGAGGTACCGTATATGGAGGCTGCCATATTGATTTCCTTTTAAGCAATACCAGTTGCCTGGCAGACCTGCTGAGCTATTTGCCTGCAGTAGTGTGATTCACACCAGAAACATGCATGCAGCTAATCTTGTCAGATCTGACAAAAATGTCTGAAACACCTGATCTGCTGCATGCGTATTCAGGGTCTAGGGCTAAAAGTATTGGAGGCAGAGGATCTGCAGATTAGCCAGGCAACTGGTATTGCTTAAAAGGAAATCAATATGACAGTTCTTAAGAAGTGCACTCTCTTATGTCATTAGAAGGAGGGGGAAATAAAGGGAAGAGGAGGAATATATTATAGATAAAAAGACCCCCAGCATGCAACTGTTTGGCAATGGCACTTAAAGAGCCAGTGCTCCTAAGGTATGCGATAACTCCAAACCATAACAGGAGAAAAAGTTTTTTTTTTTTTTTCTTTTTCTTGATTAGCTCAGAGCCTAGCCACGGTTTATGAAGGCCCAACCATATTGATAGGCTTCATCACCACGCTCTTGGTGTTGGGCATAAAGTCTCATCATATTTGCTAATCAGAATTTGCCAATCAAATTTAATTATTTCATAAAATTAGACAAAGAAGGGGAAAAGAGAAACAGACCAAAGAAGAAGAAAAGTACCGCATCCTCCCGCATACAAGACGCCCCCCCCTCAGCAACCACGGAAGCAGAACTGTGCAACCCACGGCTCAACATTTATCTGCACACTGCCCTATGCTGGACACCACGCACAGACACACATGCAGACACGCGCACAGACACGCGCACGCACACAGACACACGCACATACACACACACAGGCACACGCACGGACACACGCACGGACACACGCACAGACACACGCACAGACACACGCACAGACACACGCACAGACACACGCACAGACACACGCACAGACACACGCACAGACACACGCACAGACACACGCACAGACACACGCACAGACACACGCACAGACACACGCACAGACACACGCCCGGCACACACACAGACACACGCCCGGCACACACACAGACACACGCACCGACACACACACCGACATACACACCGACACACGCACAGGCATAGACACACGCACAGGCATAGACATACACACGGACACACACACGGACACACGCACGGAACACACGCACGGACACACGCAGACACACGCACAGACACACGCACAGACTCACGCACAGACTCACGCAGACTCACGCACGGACTCACGCACGGACTCACGCACGGACACACGCACGGACACACGCACAGACACACGCACAGGCACAGGCACACGCACAGACACACGCACAGACACACGCACAGACATACGCACAGACACACGCACCGACACACGCACGGACACACACACAGGCATAGACACACGCACAGGCATAGACACACACGGACACACACAGAGGCATAGACACACGCACAGGCATAGACATACACACGGACACACACACAGGCATAGACACACGCACAGGCATAGACATACACACGGACACACGCACGGACACACGCAGACACACGCACAGACACACGCACGGACTCACGCACGGACTCACGCACGGACTCACGCACAGACACACGCACCGACACACGCACCGACACACGCACCGACACACGCACCGACACACGCACCGACACACGCACCGACACACACACCGACACACACACCGACACACACACCGACACACACACCGACACACACACCAACACACGCACAGGCATAGACACACGCACAGGCATAGACATACACACGGACACACACATGGACACAGGCATAGACACACGCACAGGCATAGACATACACATGGACACACACACGGACACACACACAGGCATAGACACACGCACAGGCATAGACATACACACGGACACACGCACGGACACACGCACAGACTCACGCACAGACTCACGCACAGACTCACGCACAGACTCACGCACAGACACACGCACGGACACACGCACAGACACACGCACAGACACACGCACAGACACACGCACAGACACACGCACAGACACACGCACAAGCACACGCACAGACACACGCACAAGCACACGCACAGACACACGCACAGACACACGCACAGACACACGCCCGGCACACGCACCGACACACACAACGACACACGCACCGACACACGCACCGACACACGCACCGACACACGCACCGACACACGCACCGACACACGCACCGACACACGCACCGACACACGCACCGACACGCACCGACACACACACCGACACACACACCGACACACACACCGACACACACACCGACACACACACACCGACACACACACCGACACACGCACAGGCATAGACACACGCACAGGCATAGACATACACACGGACACACACACGGACACATGCAGACACACGCACAGACACACGCACAGACTCACGCACAGACACGCACGGACTCACGCACAGACAGACGCACAGATACACGCACAGGCACACGCACAGGCACGGACTCACGCACAGACTCACGCACAGACTCACGCACAGACTCACGCACGGACTCACGCACGGACTCACGCACGGACTCACGCACGGACTCACGCACGGACTCACGCACGGACACACGCACGGACACACGCACGGACACACGCACGGACACACGCACGGACACACGCACGGACACACGCACGGACACACGCACGGACACACACACGGACACACACACGGACACACACACGGACACACGCACAGGCACACGCACAGGCACACGCACAAACACACACACGCGCACACACACACACCACACCACACTACTAGCACTCGTTCCAGTTGGGGGGCTGTCCCACACTCCCAGTTGTCCCACCCGCTGGAGAACACGGCGAGTAGAAGAGAAATCACCAAGAGAAAAGTGTAAAAGTGTAAAGAATAGCTACTTAACATTACCCTTACAATAGTATGGCTAGAATTTGAATTTCTCAGAACAAAAATTATACAGCTTTATCCGTCTGTTTTGTTCGTTGGTAACAGTCATTGGGGCCTCAGGGGGATGTGAGTACTCTATCTCTAAGAGCTCATTAAATCTGGTGAGCCACTTTGATATTGTAGGGCTAATGTGGGTACCCCAGTGTTCAATAATTCGTTTCTTACCAAACAAGGTTGAAAACATTAAGAGGTCCATAGATAATTCGGTAGTGGTTTGCAGGCCCTGACCAAAGATTGCCTCTATTTTATTGATACGGAGGTCTAGGGTCTGTGTTTACTCTTAAAAAAAAACCTCAACCTTTTTCCAAAATTTCTGGATTGAGGGACAGGACCACCAAATGTGGGAATAATGTAAGCAGAAAAAGTTTTGAATGCAGGATTACCATCTTTATCACTCAGACCAGTTGCTGTTGAAATTAGATTTTTATGGTGACAATCCCACTTTAAAGAGAACCTGAGATGAGAAGCAAATCGCTGCACACAGCACTGCAGCGATTTCAGAGCGCTGCTAATTCCTAGTGGCTCCCAGCACTTAAGCACATTACATGCTTGCTCAGCAGGACAGAGAATCCTGCTAGCATGGCACCCCTGACAGATCTCTGCAGATATCATCACTACTACTGCGGTACCCAAATCCAAATGCAGTACTGCCGGAATGCTTCCCTACCATCCCTGTGAGCCCTGGGACCCACTAGAGCACTTTTTTTGAGCATTTAGGGATTGTTTTAAATTGCTAGCGATTTCCCTAAATGTGCTGCCAATGTAAATAAATGTAACAAATTCCACAGTAGCGATTGCGATTAGCAAAATCGCAATTGAAGGACATGCAGCATTTTGGGAGAGTTTGCGCTTCAATGTAAAGTATTAAAGTGCTGGCAAATCGCTCATGAATTGCTACACTTAGCGATTTGTGTGAATTAAAATTGCAAATCGATATCACAATCGCTGCCAAAAAAGCTTACACTTTTAAAAGTCCCTATCAAAATCGCCAGAAAACACTCATAAAAATTGCTTACAAAACGCTACTTAAAAACACTAGCGATTGTGCTAGCGATTTGCGATTTGTAGTGGGTTTCAGGCCTAATAGAGTTACAAAGTTTCCCACCATGCAATCACACAACCTTTGTAAGGCCCCTTTTCCACGAGCAGTTGATAGGCAGTGAAAAGCATCTCAAACTTTCACAACTGCTTGCTGCTGCCTGGCAACTGTTTGCTACTGCCTTATACAGTGGGATGCGAAAGTTTGGGATACCTTGTTAATTTTCATGATTTTCCCGTATAAATCGTTGGTTGTTACGATAAAAAATGTCAGTTAAATATATCACATAGGAGATACACACAGTGATATTTGAGAAGTGAAATTAAGTTTATTGGATTTGCGAGAGTGTCCAATAAGTTTTTAAACAAAATTAGGCAGGTGCATACATTTGGGCACTGTTGTCATTTTATTGATTCCCAAACCTTTAGAACTAATTATTGGAACTCAAATTGGCTTGGTAAGCTCAGTGACCCCTGACCTACATACACATGTGAATCCAATCATGAGAAACAGTATTTAAGGGGGTCAATTGCAAGTTTCCCTCCTCTTTTAATTTTCTCTGAACAGTAGCAAAATGGGGGTCTCAAAACTAGAGATGGCCGGATTTGTTCGCCGGGCGAATCTCTCTGGGCCTTGTACTACTTCCGGGTCGCTATGACCCGGAGTAGTACACCTGCGCTGGCCCGGCGGTGCGCGTCCTATATCGCGCTCCTGTTGCCGGGCACTCTCTGCGCATGAGCGTGACGTCACTCATGACCAGGAACCGTTCGCAACATCTCTACTCAAAACAACTCTCAAATGACCTGAAGATAAAGATTGTTCACCATCATGGTTTAGGGGAAGGATACAGAAAGCCGTCTCAGAGATTTCAGGTGTCAGTTTCCACAGTTAGGAACATACTGAGGTAATGGAAGACCACAGGCTCAGTTCAAGTTAAGGCTTAAAGTGGCAGACCAAGAAAAATCACGGATAGACAGAAGCGACGAATGGTGAGAACAGTCAGAGTCAACCTACAGACCTGTACCAAAGATATACAACATCATCTTGCTGCAGATGGAGTCAATGTGCATTGTTCAACTATTCGGCGCACTTTACACAAGGAGATGCTGTATGCGAGAGTGATGCAGAGGAAGCCTTTTCTCCACCCACAGCACAAACAGAGCCGCTTGATGTATGCTAGAGCACATTTGGACAAGCCAGCTTCATTTTGGAATAAGATGCTGTGGGCTGATGAAACTAAAATCGAGTTATTTGGGCATAACAAGGGGCGTTATGCATGGGGGAAAAAGAACACAGCATTCTAAGAAAAGCACCTGCTACCTACAGTAAAATATGGTGGTGGTTCCCTCATGCAGTGGGGCTGTGTGACCAGTGCAGGGACTGGGAATCTTGTCAAAGTTGAGGGACGCATGGATTCCACTCAGTATCAGCAGATTCTGGAGACCAATGTCCAGGAATCAGTGACAAAGCTGAAGCTGCGCCAGGACTTGATCTTTCAACAAGTCAACGACCCTAAACACTGCTCAAAATCCACTAAGGCATTCATGCAGAGGAAAAAGTACAACATTCTGGAATGTCCATCTTAGTCCCCAGACCTGAATATAACTGAAAATCTGTGGTGTGAGTTAAAGAGAACTGTCTATGCTTGAAAGCCATCAAACCTGAATGAACTAGAGATGTTTTGTAAAGAGTATTGGTCCAAAATACCTTCAACCAGACTCTCTCTCTAGACTCTCATTGGAACCTACAGGAAGCGTTTAGAGGCTGTAATCTCTGCAAAAGGAGGCTCTACTAAATATTGATTTCATTTCTTTTTTGTGGTGCCCGTTCCACGAACAGTTGAACTGTGTGCTGAGCAAGCAGTTGACAGGCAGCAGCAAGCAGTTACCAGGCAGCAGCAAGCAGTTGTAAGAGTTTGAGAGGCATTTCACTGCCTATCAACAGTCCATGGTAAAGAGGCCTAAAAGGACTTAACTGTCCTCGTTATCCAGGATTTGGTAGATTACCACAGTTTTCCTGCCAATTTCAACCCCTGCTGCTCAAATCTGACACAGCTGCACTTCATTTAGCAACTGAATAGGGCCTCTTTTCCATGGACTGTTGATAGGCAGTGAAATGCATGTCAAATTCTCACAACTGCTTGCTGCTGCGTGGTAACTGCTCACTACTGCCTGGTAACTGCTCACTGCTGCCTGGTAGCTGCTTGCTGAGCACACAGTTCAACTGTTCATGGAAAAGAGGCCTAAGAAGTATTTCTTACCTGCAACATGCAGCTTCACTGAATCCTCTTTTGGTCCTTTGCTTGTGGATATGTAGCAAGAGTAAGTATTTGCATCACTTTGTTGCAAATTTCTTATTTGAAGGGAAGCATTTCCTTTGTTAAGTTCACTTAAAAATAATTGAGTTCGTCCTGTATAGGCTTTGTCTTGGTTGTTAAACTGGTCTGCACCGTCAAAGTAACTGTGTACAGTTTGCGATTGTTCATTGCGAATTTTCCAGTGAATCACCAAATCATTACTGGGAATGAAATTACAAGGCAGCGTGACATTTCTATGTTGCTCACTCCAAATCGGAGCTGCAAAAAAATAGAACAGTAGAAAGATAAGTGGTTTAAGTATAAAAGCAGGTCAAAAGATTAAGATTTATGGCTCTGATGAATCCCAGGACCGGTAAGGCAGTGATATAACGATACAACTGAAGAGTCGGAAAAATGCCATATAAATATCACAGGTTAAAATAAGTTGAATGGGACATTGTGATGTCTATTGGCCAATGCCATTTTGAGGCCCCATTAAAATGTCAGGCCACTGATATATCCTTAAAAAGGGGGGGGGGGGGAGGGGTTGCAGTTGAATACATAACCGGAAAAACAGGAAAAAAGAAGGGTGCCACAAGTCCTTTGGAAAAAATATTTAGTCTGAATTAGTTTAGACATATACAATAAATGAATTCACTTCCGCAGTCGCAGTTAAATACATTTTAGGACTTTTATGTATCTGCACCCCAAGGTATTTAAAACAGTCTACTGCAGTCACAGCATCTAAGAATACAAGTACTAATCTATCTTTATTCGGACATATCCCAGAGTAAATCAGTACACTGATAATATGCTGTGTGTAGTCTTGCATTTACGCATATCATTTAATACAACTTTAATGTTTTAGCAAAATAACAACTTTTTTTTATCTATGGTCTACTTTCTAGGTTATTATTGCATTAGCTATATAAGGTGTCAAACTGTTCTACCTCGTACTGTTAGTGGCCATGTAGCTTGTGTTCCTCCCCCTGCGATTGTTCCCACATAGCATGAATATGTCTTTTCATCACTCTTCTGCAGCTTCATGAGTTTGAGGGAAGCATTTCCATTCTTAATTTTATCTAAAAAGAGCGAGGTTCGTCCTCTGTAGTTTATGTTTTGTTTATTTAGCCTGTCTTCCCCAGTGTAATAGCTATGTACCACCTGCTTGCTATTGTCAACAGTCCAGTGAATCACTACTTCTTCTCCGGGATGGAAAGAGCAAGGCAGAATGATGTTCTGATGTAGCTCACCTTCAAGTGCACCTAGCAAGCACACAAGAGCGAGAGATATATGAAAAATCTTAAATCACCATTTAATAGGAAAACCAAATATATATTCCAAGTTATTGCATTTCCTAATTTTAATAATAGGGGTACTTACAACCGAGTATGCATACAATTTATTTCCTCAGCATCTTAAACGCTAAGGCCTGGATAACTCATTGCAACTAATACACGGCATCTGGAATTGGAGTCTTGATTCATCTATGCAACCCGACCAAGCTTTGTTGACATATGCTTAAGCTGTTTTCCCGCACACAACAGAGTGTTGTTTCGTACAACAGCCTTATGAGCGAGTACATCTTGTTAGTCAGAGGTGTCTCATGGTTATTTACACATTTCAGCCAGATTTCTATGGCTAAGACCTCTTTTCCATGGGCAGTTGAACTGTGTGCTCAAGCAAGCAGTTACCAGGCAGCAGTGAGCAGTTACCAGGCAGCAGTGAGCAGTTGTGAGAGCCTGAGAGGCATTTCACTGCCTATCAACTGCCCGTGGAAAAGAGGCCTTAGGGCAGTGATGGCTAACCTTGGCACTCCATCTGTGACAAAACTACAAATCCCATCATGCCTCTGCCTCCCCGAGTTATGCTTAGAGCTGTCAGAGTATTGCAATGCCTCATGGGACTGCTGGAGTGCCAAAGGTTAGTTTTACACTTTTTTTTTTTTAGATATGCATGCATGATATCTAGACGTAGATCTTCTGTGTATCAGTATACAGATATGCCCATCTAAAGAGATACAGAAAAGGCTTTATAAATGTTTCATTTTCCTATTCTGTCCTACTCAAGTCCCAAACCCCAGTGCATCGGCTCAAATGAAGCAGGGCTGTGTGGCTTTCCCTATTGGCTGTCTGCTACATCTCATACAACAACAGATCCAATCTAGACTCAACCCGTTCTCTAGAATTCTTCTCAAATCTTTATTTTTAGTTTGAATAGTGGTGATACAGCATGATAGTAAGCACAACGTTTCTGGCTACATGCCCTTTGTCAATTTAGCCTGAAATGTTGTGCTCACTATCATGCTGTATCACTGCTACTGAAACTAAAAATAAAGATTTGAGAAGAACTCTAGAGAATGGATGAAGTGTAGATAGGATCTGTTGTTGTCTGGCTTGTATATTCTTGAAGGCTTGTTGGACCTCTTACCATATCTTGTGACACCCCTGCATATATTAGTCAAGCACTGAGGCCCGTGGATACACCACTTACCACATGGAGATTGTTAGGTCCCGGCTGGTCAGAGCTGGAGATAACTACCGAACACTTTTACTTCATTTACAGAATACTTTAATCTTTGTGAATTGTATTTTCTTAAGGTATTTACAGCACAAGTCAGTACTTTACCTCTTGTGTCAGTAATTTTACTTTTCAGTGCGGTAATAGAATTAATAAATTGGCATTTGGAAAGGTGATTGGTAAAATCAGCTGTTTTCTGCATTGCCCAATGTGGTAATGCCGTATGATAGGACTATACAGTTAAGTATATAGTACAATGAAAGTATGCTTTGCTGCCACTGTAAACACACATGTTGCCTGGTAAACGCACAGCATGTTGTGCATTACTCTGTCAGAACCTGCTGCATTGCACTCAATGGGAAAGGACCATACGAATGCATTGATACTGTCCGCTGCAATGGAACACAACAGACACAGTGTGATAGGACACTGAATCTGTCCTGCACTTCAGTCTGGTTTTGCATCCCTGTCACATGGTAGACAAACAACAGGCTCCTCATTTAAGGTAAGAAAGTTGTTTACCATGTTGCCTCTGGCTAACTTATGCTGGGTACACACGATGAGATTTCCCGTTCGATTTGCGGATCGATTCGATTAAATCAAACATGTTCGATTGGATTTCGATCGTTTTTTTCATGATAGGTATGCAAAATCGACGGAAAAACTATCGAAATCCAATCGAACATGTTTGATTTAATCGAATCGATCCGCAAATCGAACGGGAAATCTCATGGTGTGTACCCAGCATTACTGAACCCCCTAGCAATTGCAGTTAGCAGTCAGAGAATCATTAACAGTATTTCCTGCCTGGACAAATGAAGCGGTTGTTCAGGCAGTGAAAGCCTCAAACTTATAAATACATTACATATGATAATGAAAGCACAGTTTAACAGCTATCAGTTTATTATTGCTGTGTTTCCATTAAGTAGATTATGAACTTGATTCACTAAGCTGCACTGCTAAAGCAGCGCACCTTAATGTGAAGGAGTGGCCACTACTAACAGCGCTCGCTGTTATGTAAGGAGTGTGCTTCCTTAGATAGGAGTGTGTGCCTTTCTATAGTTACTATGTGTAGGAAACACAAGTCGGGCAGAAACCACAGCGTTTTGCTTTTGAGGAGGTGGAGTTTAACAATAATGTCTATTTACCAGTGAACCGGTGAGTTATTTACCCTTGCAATCGCTATCTCTAACTTAGGTCAGAATGAGGTTTACATGAATCCATTTCACCCAGCTGGTCTTTAAGTCATTTTGAAATAATGATGTCATTGATAATACTTACTGCAGTGAACTGAAAGACAGCAGAGCACTACAGCTGGAAAAAGCCACTTCATTGTCGGTGTGATTAGGTAACCATTTTTTTTCAGGACTGTAAGCCAGATCTGCATGAAGAAAGTATATGAGTGCATCTTGATCACTAGAGATTACATTATTTTAATACTTAGCAGTAATGGAATATTGTACCCTGTTAGTCAACAGTTAAGGCAGAAAGGTTTGATATTGACAATACCGTTTTTAAGCTACCTTTAAAAGATTCAAAGATTTAGAGTTTGATAGAGTGATATCTTCTTCAGACTCATCCAAATAAGTGTCATTTATATACATTACATGAGTACAGTACATTAGAAGAGGTTGTTTTTGCAAAAATATAAATCAATGTCATCAAGATATATAACTATATAACTAGACAAGAATCCTAAAGTAAACCTAAGATGGTAGAAAAGAAAAAAAAATTGCCTACCTGGGGCTTCCTCCATCCCCCTCCAGGCAGATTGCTCCCTCGCCGTCCTTCTGCACCTTCTGCACTTTGCCCTGGAAAGTCCTCCAGTCTGGGGCATACAGCGCACATGCGCCTTGGCCGCTATCTTGTCGCTGGGAGCGTTCTGCACCTGTGCAGTACTGCTGTGCAAGCACAGAATGCTCCCATTGACTGGAGCGTGAAGTGGAAGCTTGTGCGGCCGGACTGTGCCTGCTCGAACTGGCACCCGACTGGAGGATTTTCCAGGGCCTATTGCAGTCGATCTAGGTGGCAGAGGATGATGAGGGAATGATCTGCTTGGAGGGGGCTGGAGGAGGTATGTATATATGTATATATTTTTTTTACTCCCGTCTCAGGTACACTATGGGCTGTTTTGTGGATTTTGGGGAGCAAAGCGAAGCAATCTATTGAAGGGCTTTCGGGCATAAGGTTCTGTATCTGTCTTCTCATGTCTGGGGGTAGACGTTTATTATTATTAGTATTTATAAAGCTCCGACATCTTCTGCAGTGCTGTACAGAGTATATTGCCTTGTCACTAACTGTCCCTCAGAGAAGCTCACAATCTACTGGTAATTGTTTAATTGAATAGAGGTTGCAATTTATGTGCTATTATCATATGTACTAAATTTTATTGAGACATCCCCCTGAAATAGTGCATCTGACCTTATCAGAGTGTATCCTAGTTGAGGATAATTTAAGGTCAGGTCACAGTTGTGAGGAATTTGCAGGAGATTTTATCGAAATGTCATAAATGTCTTAACACAACTGTAAGCAAACATGCAACTTGCTCAACATACAAACACCATGCAGATAGTGTTCATTTTGAACTGAGGACCCAGAATGACATTATAATGCACATAATTTAGATCTGAAGTGTATCTGAATTATATGTTTTTTTTTTTTTTAAATGAACCATACACTAAATTACAGTCTGGGCTGGCACGCAGGACTAGGCTGGGAAAGATGAGTAGGCTGCAGAACATGTGTGAGCTGGAAGGGGGTATGTTTATGTGTTTTTCTGGTTGACATATGCACCACTGCACACCAATGATTTTGAAGGAAACAGGGTTGCTATTTACGTTTGGGAAGAAACAGGTGGTTTAGTTATGTTTGGGTGGAACAAGCTGCCTTTTTTGTGTGTGTGTGTGGAAGGGGGGATGGGGGGGGGGGTGGAGGAGTGGGGAGGAAATGGAGCCTATTTGTAGAGAACAAATGTCCTAATTATCCTAATTATATCTTGAGCAACATGCTGCCTAATTATGTTGAGGGTGGAACAAGCTACTCAACTGTCCTTGGGGGAACAAATGGCCCTATTATGCAGTGTGTGGTGGTTGTGGTGGTGGTGGGGGGTTGTTGCCTATGTTGTGTGCAAGGACAAAACACACAGAGGGACACTCTGCATAGTGTTGCAAAAGGGGCACCCTGCATAGTTTAGCAGAAATACGCTGCCTAATGGTGTTATTTGGGGAATATGCGCCCTAATTATATGTGGCAAACAGAAGAAGAATCGCACACCACTGTAGAGGTGCAGGACCGTAAGCACAGTCAGTACTAAATCCAGAAGGTCCTCACATTCACTGTAGACCAAGTCCACTTTTATTCAATGAACATGACACAATTCCATTCCATAGACCGGGGGTCTCAAACTCAATTTACCTGGGGGCCGCAGGAGGCAAAGTCAGGATGAGGCTGGGCCGCATAAGGGATTTCACAATCAGCAGCACCCAAACACCCCCCCCCCCCCCCACCGTACCTTGCATTGATTTTTATTTCAAAATCAAATTCAAACTGCAGAGAACTATTTTGCCTATTTTACCTTATAGTTCACTTCAGTGCTCCCATTACAAGTAATCCGCCGTGTCCCCACCGCAAAACGAGGGCTGCAGAGCCCCCAAATCGCCCAAGGGGCAATCCACCGACATTTCCTGGAAGGGGCAGAGCTTTCAGCTTCAGCTCTGCCCCTCCTGACGTCAATCATGGCGCATCGCCGCCTCTGCCTGCCCCTCTCACTCTTCCTTCACAGAGAGGGGCGGGGAGAGGCGGCGATCCGTGCGGCAAATGACGTCAGGAGGGGCAGAGCTGAAGCTGAAAGCTCTGCCCCTTCCAGGAAATGCCGGCAAATTGCCCCCCAGGCGATTTGGGGGCTCTGCAGCTCTCGTTTAGCGGCGGGGATGCGGCGGATTACTTGGGAGCACTGAAGCGAACTATAAGGAAGCTTTTGCCGGTGAGGGCCACAAAATATTGTATCGAGGGCCGCAAATGGCCCGCGGGCCGCGAGTTTGAGACCACTGCCATAGACCAATGATTGGTTTCGGGGCCCCTGGGTGTCCCCTTTGTCAAGTTAACAACACAGAATGGTGATCAAATAGTTATATTGCCTAATTATGTTGTCTTGGACATATGCTTTTTCTTGGCGTAAGGGGGATGGGGATGCTGCCCAGTTATGTTATTTCAGAGGATACCCTGTCTATGTTGGTTGAGGAATATGCGGCCTTACTGAGTTTGTATTATTTTAGGGGAATATGCTGCCTTAACATGGTTTTTGAGGGAACACTGCTGAATATGCCTGCTGAAATTTGATCTTGAAGAATTTATATTTGGTTATTGTTGAAAAGAATACATGCACAGTCTATTTTATTACATCTTATGTGGCTGTTTGTATGGTAGTGAGGATATTTTTTTTCTTTGAGAAGGGGGAAGGGGGTTGTCCAAGATCTTGCTGACCGCTCCACGCCAATTGGCATTGATGTGGTGGCAGCCCCTGGACTGCTCAACGCCAATTCCTGGGACGGTGCGCATATCTTCACTTGAATGACGGAGCTCTGCTCATCAGTCTCCCAGCGGTAATTGCCACTAGGAGACTGTTTATTTACAATGTACAGCACTACGATCTAAGGTAACGATGTACTGGGGGACAGCCATGTGACATCGGTCAACTTAAACTGGAGATGGGCCTGCTAATACTGGGGCACACCAGTCAACTTAACCTGGGGAGGTAGCTGCTAATACTGGGGCACCCCTGGCAACTTAAATTGCGTAGGGAGCTGCTAATACTGGGTCACTTCTAGCTACCTAAACTGGGGAGGGGGCTGCTGCCTAAAGGCCCATACACACGGGCTACAACTGTTGCTGGAAACACATGGCGCGTGCATGTTGCGGCAACAGGTCCTCCATGTGTATGAGGCGCGCGCAAGGAACTGTTGCTAATCAGAGCTGTCTCCAGGCGATTGACTTGTTCATTCGCCGGCAACAACTGTTGCAGCAACCGTCCCTAGTCTCAAGTCGGTGCGGTCGTGTGGATGCTAGTCTCTAGCAACTCTTGTGAGTCCGACAGTTCATTGAACCTGCGACAGAAGTTGCTGAGCAACCATTTCCGCTATGTTGCAGACAGGTTGTTGCCGCGTGTATACAATCGTTGCTTGTATACAACTGTCGTTGCTGGAGACTTTCAACTGTTGCTTGTCTCCATGCAACTGCAGACATCCATGCCCCGTGTGTATGTAGCTTAATACTGGGAGCACACCTGGCTACCTATACTGTGGGAAAGTGGGGCTACCTAATACTGGGGGCACACTTGCCTACCTATACTAGGGGGAAAAGTTCATCGGCTACCTGAACTAGGGTCCGAACTAAGACTAGGGGCACATTTTGCTTCCGGGATGGAGGGGGAGTGTGTCGGCTACCTACACTGGCCCAGCACCCCTGTCAAATTTAAGATCGCTATCTGGCACTTGAGTTAAAAAGTTTGCCCACCCCTGGTCTAGCACATGTAAATTTTATAATGCAAGAGTTATGATGATGAACATGAATGATCATAGTTATTATCATAGTTTTTATGTTGGTTACAGTGATGATAACACATTGCATCCATGAAGAAAGGCTCCTTGGAAAAAAGGGTGAAGGGAATAATATTTTAAAAATTAGCGATATTCTACTATTGAATTTTGATAGTAAAATATCCTAATCTTCACCAATATTTTACTATGAACCTAACCCTTATCTCACACAGAACCTGGTGGTCCCTTGACGCCTAAACCTTAACCTCTCCCCACTGCAGAGCTGCAATTTGCGGCAATGAGAGGAAATTTGGTTGTAGGGAGGCGCCCAATAAAATAGCAGGCACTGGTCTTTCCGCTATGCAAATTGCTTTGTAAAAGCCGCAATTTGCATAGCGGGAAGACTTTGCACCCGCTATTTTATTGCACGCCTCTTGGCACACAAAGTTCCTCTCATTGCCGCAAATTGCGGCTTTTGTAATAATAGGGTCTTTTGCGGTGCCCTTTTTTTCTTGTTTCAGATACATTACCTTTCTAATCTATCATGCAGTGGCAGAACTCTTTTCAATTGAACCTTAATACAATGAATCTAGCTGTAGAGCAGATTGCTAATGATTGGAATGTAAACTGCCGTGAGGCATGTCTAACCAGTGTTCAGCAACATTTTCATTTACAAATCTGCCCTAACTGCATTTAAATGATGCTGTCTTCCAAAGCCATGAAATGCATTTGTCAGAGCATATTTTGCTCCGTTGCCAAGTTTTTCTTTATTAACACTTGCACAGAAAATTCCACACACCAATTGTCATACTTGAGTAACTGGCATGTTAATGCCTTCTCTTTATAGTGTGCTAACATATTATGCAGTACACAATGAACCAGCATATAAATAGGTTACATACCTACATAGGTGTATAGGGTATTGCAAAATGTTAATACAGAAATGATATGTGGCTGGGCATATTTACCTCAATGTGCAAGAGGGGAAACATATGCCCTCACTTGCACATTGTTTTTTTCTGTCTGTGTCCCTCTTGACTCATCAAGTTATGTCACATGACAATTACAGGAAAAGAAGGAAGTGGCAATTGTAGATGAAGCCGGCACCATCCATTAATCTCAATGCTCTTTTATTGATAAGATGACATTACAGTGTAAAAGCAACGTTTCAAGGCAACGTTTCAAGATATACAGGAAAAGAAGGAAGGAAATGGAAAGCCGATATATGCAGCCCCCCCTCTGACAGTGTGGGGTCTTCAGTAACAGCAGTGTCCTAGCTGACTGGTTAATCTGTGTATTCTTACAAATCTCCTACTGCTAAAGTAGTCAAAAAGGAACGGAAAAGACTAGAAACCACTGGGCACCCTCACTGTAGTCCCCAGTATTATATAGCCAGCCCCAAATATCAGTATCAGTCTATTTGCCCCCCCCCCCCCAAAAAAAAAAAAATAATAATTGCGGTGCCAAACGCTTACAAAACTGCAAAAAAAAGATAAAGAGACTGCTACTTAACCACTCAGGGGTTCAGATTCAGCTTGGAGATTTGCAGTGTGAACCAGCCCTTATACTATGGGGAGGAGGGAAGGGCTTACACCAAGTCTACCTAACACTGTTATGTCGGGGTACATATGGTTACCGAATACTGTTGTGGGTTGGGAATGCACAAAGGCTTCTTAATACTGATTAGGTTCTGAGAGAAAATGAAACTAAAGCTTAGTAAGGTGATTCATACTAGGTGTGCTTTCTTCATACCACAAGTTCAGGTGCAGCTTTGCTATTAATACAAGTGAGACAACAATTATGGAAACTCCCATAGACTTTACGTAATTACACATACTGTGTAAACATTCCATTTGTTTTAAGGCAATTTCGCATTCTTCGTTAAAGCTTGCAACAAATATTATTAGCAAATCACATTACCGATGTGATGTGATGCATACAAGGGAGCATATGGTCCAGAGACATATGCTTGCTCTACGACCATTAACACGCGGGTTGTCCAGCAACGCACATTATACACAAGTTTAGGTCTGTAAGAAACTCTCCATGTCAGTATATGTAGGTGTTAAAGCGGATCCAAGATGAAAAACTAACTATAACAAGTAACTTGTCTATATATGTTACCTAAAGTTTAGATGGTTTACACAGCAAATCTAGCTGCAAACAGTTTTAATAGAATATGATTATTTATGCCTGTGATACAATGACAGCAGCCATGTTGTTTGTAAACATTATACAGAGGCAGGCTTATCTGTATCTTGAGCCATCAGCCTAATTCCCTCTCCTCCCTCCCTCCTCCCCTCTGCCTCTGAAATCAATGGCTAGTAACACCTCCCCCTCCTCCTGCCCAGACTGAGCTCCCATGAGCCCTTGCTACTGCCTTGGCTCTCTGAAAACCTGTGGGCGTGGCTTTTTTAGTTTAAAGGGAATTAGAGTATTAAAACAAAAACAAAAAAAGTATTTGGCTTGAGGAATGCCCTATAAACAATAGGAAAGGCACAATTATGCAATGTGTAAAAGTTCACCTCGGATCCACTTTAAGTAAACCAAGGGTCTTATCTATTTGCCAAAAATACCTCACAATCCTTGCAAAATCTCCTTGTAATTAATGTATCTGGATGACACTTCTATTTGCAAAAAAAATGTTCTATCATTGTCAGTCAACAGGAATAGAGTCTGAAGAAGGTTTATAAGCTTCCTGTTTTTCTTTTAAATTAGCCAAAAAGCTAGAGCTTATATTTTACAGACAGAAGGTTTTGAATCAGGATAAAAATCCCGATTCAAAAATTCCTGTCTGTAAAATACAAGCTCTAGTCTGCAGCAATGCTTAGCTACTAAGATAAGGAATTACATACTCCGTGTTCCTCCCCCTCCCCTTGCTTGTAGAGCCGTGAAGTGCATGCTGGAATGATTTGTCTGCGATCTGTCCACACAGGAACAGCTTGCTAGCAAGTTAAGATTAAACACATGCCAGCAAACTAGCCAAGTACATCTATAGGTAACTTTTCTTCAATAATAGCACCATCATTTGGGCAATATGCTCTGCTCAAAAGCCACTGAGATCTGCTTGTGATGTTTACATTTGGTTCCTATCATTGTTGAACTAGTTAGCCTTAATTTTTTTTTTTTTTGCATCACAACAGATCAGGAAAATGGTACCGCGTGTTGCGTCGCGTACAGTGAAGCATACAGTCAATGAAAAGGATGGTTCATTTTTACTGTTAACTTGTGCATTTTGTGGTAATGCATTGCATGCAGTGCATTACAATGTTACACGCTGTTAAAACGCACCGCACCAGCTGGGCTGTGAATGTTGCTATAGGTGGTACATTGCTGTGTGGCAAGCCGTGTTACAGCTCGGCGGTTATACCGCACCGCCACACACCACTGTGCACGTAGCCTTAAAGCTTTAAGTACCATCATTTTCCATCTTCTGGGTGAAGTGAATGCTACACTGGATAGACACTTATAGACTGGAAATGCACCTAACCTGTCTTATTTAACTATCTGTGTTATACAATAGATTAAAAAAATAATAACCCAAAACAACCATTTAAATATTTTAAACTGATCAGTATGATTTTATTAGATCTAACGTTTCTGTTTCTCCCATTTTGATTGTAATTCCTTTATTCGATCTAAAGTGCCCTTAAAGTGTACCCGAGGTGACATATGATATGATGAGATAAACATGTATATGTACATTACTAAACATGTTAATAACCAGGCTGTTTTACTTGTTTTAATTTTGCTGCCTGCAAGAGTTAATTTTTAAGGATGGAAGTGACAGCTTTTGTCTTGTCAGGAATAAAGTAAGCATCACTGATAAGAAAATTACAGCCATAAAAGTTTTCCAGGCAGAATACATTTTTCTACATATTTCTGAGAGCAGAGGGAGAGAGAAAAGGGTCAATATAGTTCATGTATTTTCATTTAGGGACACTTAATAGACTGCAACTGAGCAGAGGCAACAAAACATTCAATGTACTTTCTAAATGTTTAAATATAAAATAAAATCCTGGGATGTCTAAATAATGTCATTTTTAGGAGTAAGAGGATAAATACAATTGTTTATCTCATCAGTTTATTTTAACCTCGGGTTCACTTTAAAGGAATACCATTGATTAACAGGTTTTTTTTTTAACTGAGATAGGAATAGTTTGGGAAGTGTTGTTAAGTACGGGTGTATACATTTCAATGCTTATCTCTTTGTTTACGGTTATTAAAGTCCTTTCACATTTCACTGACGCCAAAATCTGACGGACTTAATCATGAAGGGAGGGGGGATTCCCTCACACTACATCTGTTAACCCTGTATGTGAGAGAAAGCACTCACTGCAGCTGCCTGTCTCTGAGAACTCTCTGCAGAAAGCAGAGGAAATGTATCTTATGTGCAACATAAACATTTTCAATAGTGTGTGAAAACGGACACCATAGGCATTTCATATAACCCTGCTTCAGTATTACACTGTTCTTAGCATGTCAGAATGCAGAAATTCACCTTTGCAAATGAGACATTCCAAACGTAGCTAAAATCTACACACAATTAATTATAGCTTTTACCTCTAATATTTAACATGAAAAGTAGGAAAATGTTTACACAGCTTAGACATTATTTGTACATTGCCATTTTAGAACACTTGGTTTCATAGTGTTCCTTCAATCGATCATAAGGCCATCAAGGCATTATGAGAGTTTATGGATTTGATCAATCAAAATGAATACTTACTGTAAATTTGCATTTACATGACATAGGGCCATGTTTAGGGTTTAGGACCCACAGCCACAGTCTACTTGCCCTCTATTCATCACCCTATCAAGCAGCTCCCTAAAGAAACAATCAAAATCCGTCCCCTGAATAAATTAACACCGGAGAGGATAACTGCCAACCTGGATTTTACAAATCTGCTCCACAGTCAAATGGACCCAAACACTCTAGTAACCCAGTACAACAACACGATATATGAAACACCTGACAGTATTGCCCAATGGCGCACCAAATCAGCAACCAAAAAGCAGAAGGCTAATTGGTTTGACAAAACCATCATGGATCTAAAAAAGAATGGGCGCAGACTAGAAAGACAGTGGCATAAATCAGGGTCTGAGGAGCACAACTCTAGCCTAGTTCAATACCTCAGACAATACCAACAAGCAATAACCAAGAAAAAAATCAGACTTTATCTCGCACAAAATATCTACAGCCAACAACAGAGCTGGTCAACTCTTCCACACAGTGGAATCACTCTGCAATCCTTCCTGCCTAAAAGCCCCAACCACATTCTCCAGGGAAAGGTGTGAAGAATTCTCTGCCTTCTTCACAAACAAGGTGTCTACCATCCGTGCCAGCATTACCCCAACAACAACAATTGACCACTGGACTTTGCATCTGCCTACTACCGTACCATCATGGCAAGTCTTTGACACTCTGAGTGTAGAAGATTTTGGAATTCTCATTCAAAGTCTCCGCCCCACTACCTGTGACCTGGATCCTGGCCCAACTGGATCCTTAATGCAGTGCCAAGAGCTGATCAGGCAAGGACTTCACAAAATCACTCAGTGCTCCATGCAAAGTGGACTTTTCCCAGGAGAACTAAAGAAAGCAATCATAAAACCCCTCTTGAAGAAACCATCACTAGATCCTGATTCTGTAACCAACTACAGACCTGTGGCGAACTTACCATTCCTATCAAAAGTTATCGAGAAAGCAGTCACCAACCAGCTAGAAGCCAGGCTTACAGATAACAACATCTTTGATACTTTTCAGTCAGGATTCAGGAAAAGGCACAGCACTGAAACGGCATTAGTCCGAGTAATGAATGATCTACTTACTGCAAGGGACAAGGGTGATTGCTCAATTCTGATTCTTCTTGACTTGTCTGCAGCATTTGATACTGTGGATCATGAAATACTAATCCAGCGACTGAAGAATTACTGTGGCCTAAGCGGTACTGTTCTTAGCTGGTTTCAGACCTTCCTATCTGGCAGGACACAGCAAGTATGTCTGGGCACACACTACTCTAATCCAGTGCCACTTCCCTATGGAGTTCCACAGGGTTCTGTACTATCACCATTACTCTTTGCAGTCTACATGCTCCCACTGGGCAAAATAATCCAGAACTATGGCCTAGGATACCATTGTTATGCAGATGACACAACTGTATCTGTCCTTCAAGCCTGGCACCCAAGACCCATCAGCATCCATAAATCCGTGTCTAGTGGATTTACAAAATTGGATGAACACCAGCTGGCTGAGGCTGAACTCTGACAAAACAGAGGTGTTGGTGGTTGATGGATAAAGTTCAAAACGCTCGCCACCTCAAACTAGCAATTGGGGGAGATACTGTACAGTATAAAGACTCTGTGCGAAACCTTGGGGTGATCCTGGATGGAAATCTAAAACTCAAACAGCAGATATCTGCTGTCATCAAGTCTTCCTTCTTCCATCGAAGAAATATAGCGAAAATCAAACACCTTATCCCAGCTGAAGACCTACCTGTCCTGGTTCATGCATTTGTATCCTCCCACCTAGACTACTGCAACGCCCTGTTCATCGGATCTACAGATAAGGTTCTGCGCCCCTTACAGCTAGTACAGAATGCTGCAGCCAGACTCCTAGCCAATGCCCCCCGCAGCTCACACATCACCCCAGTACTGCAAACTCTTCACTGGTTGCCAGTAAAATGGAGAATCAATTTTAAGATCTGCCTGCTGACATTCAAGGCTCTACACCACATGAGACCCAAATACATAGCGGATCTATTGAAACTTTATGCCCCTCCACGCACCCTCCGCTCTGCCAACAAGATGAAGCTGGTTATTCCCAGGATACACTTAACATTTGGTGCTTGGGCCTTTTCCTATGCAGCCCCTACTCTATGGAACTCACTTCCACAATCAGTACGAGAGGCTCCTTCTCTGGACAGCTTTAAATAAAAGGCTAAAAACTCACCTCTTTTCCCTAGCCTTTGAGACTGCATAATGCACGGTCACAGCGCTTTAAGTCCCCAGGGAGAAAAGCGCTATATAAATATTATTGTTATTGTTATTCAGCTCCAAAACGCTAGTCAGAGTAAAAGGAATGCTTTCCAAATCCCTTAAAATCAGTAATGGAACTACACTGGGGTGAACCCTCTCCCCCCACTCCCATGCTGCAGGGTAATGTAAAAGGGGCTTTGGTGCGGTGCGATTCCCCTGCGGAGAACCGAACCTCACAAGTGTGAAACTGGCCTTAAAATGTGTTAGAATGGCCTAGTCAAAGTCCAGACCTCAATCCAATAGATAATTTGTGGTCAGACTACAAAACTGCTGTTCACAAGCGATAACCATCCAACATGAACAGGAGCAGTTTAGCCTTGAGGAATGGGCAAAAATCCCAGTGGCAAGATGTAGCAAGCTCATTGTGCTCGATTTATTAATGTTAGCGCAACTTAAATGAGCATATGCGCCATAAAATTATCAGCGCGACTTCATTGCAGAGCTGGCACGATACCTGCGCTACAGGCAGCACAGCACGCACTCCTTATCAACGGCTGCACGTAGTGAAATCCCGCACGATAGTTGTGTATTGCTACTGTGATTCTTTACTAGCACAGCCACTACTGTGTTAATTAACACATTAGTGGCTGCCACTACCGTGCAGGACTTCCCAATGAGCAGCCGTTGATAAGGAGCACACACTACACTGCAATTAAGTTGCACTGATAACATTAGGGCGCGTAAGCTCATGTAAGTCGTGCTGCTTCAGTGTGCTAACATTAAAGAATCAAGCCAATAGAGACATATCCAAAGACTTATCCTTATCTTACAGCTGTAATTGCCACAAAGGGTGGGTCCACACAGTACTGACTTTAGGGGGATGGGGAATGAATAGTCATACATACTGAGGTTTTCAGTTATTTAGTTCTAGATGTTATTTTCTTCTCAATAAACCATATAATACATCTTTAAAGTTGTAGGTATGATCTGTGAATGAAATGGTGCAATGTCTCAAACAATCCATCTGAATATCAAGGTTGTGAGGCAATAAAGCATGAAAAATTCCAATGGGATGTGAATACTTTTGCAAGGCACTGTATAACTATAGTGGGTATTAGATCACGGGCTCCTCTGAAGGACAGGACAAGACTGTATGCTCTATAAAGTACTGCAGAAGATGTCAGCGCTACATAAACAGAAAATAAATAAATAGTTCACTCTGAGGACTGGAGACGCCCTTGGGACACTTGAGAAGAAAGTGAGACAAGGCTATACAAGTTAAGAAATAAAAAGCTATTAAATCTCTAACGCAGTTGAGAGTAGAGACAGGTGTTTTACATTACATGGCTGAAAAAGTATCCAAGTATCAACCTTTTTCACAACTCAGCCTGCAGTACTGAGGTAGGTGTAAGAACTGAGCGGAGGTTTGTTTACAGCTGTCATGGAATCTACATATTTCAGCCAAAGAACCACTATGGCAAAAAAAAAAACTGTACAGTTTAAAATGTATGCATCAATTGCCCAGGTTTTTTTAAGTGTTATTTGTAGATGCTGCATGCCTCTTTTCACATTACATAAGTGAGATAAAAAGGAGCACTCACCTTCCATGAATAAAATAAGAAAGTTAAACAAATCTATACAGCCATCCCACTTGAAATATAATCAATCAGCGTTAGAGAAGGACATTTCTTACCTTCGTGCCTTGCTCAGTGACTCTCTCGTAGTCAACTGCTTCTCACCTTGACACTCTGCCCTAGCAATCACAACAAGTTTGACAGGTTAGCCTGCTTATTTTTTCTTAATTAGTATTTTGCATACAAAAAAACAGTAAACAGACTTACCAGAATTCTTGACATTTGTGCAAAAGTAAAGACATCTAAGTTTCTGTTTCTTCTTGGTATGTGTACAAAGTAGATTATTTACCTGGACAACACTCTGAGTGCTGTTTTGCAATAAGGCTAAAGGTAACACACAGCACGCCCATTTCAGTATCACTTAACAAGACGTGAAGATTAAAGCAGTGCAGAAACTATGGAAAGATGCATACCATTTTGAAGCTCTCTTTTTCCTCTTTCCAATGATATATAAACCGCCGCCCTACGCCTTTTAGTTTTCGCTATTTTCGCGATCGTGTAATTGCTTGTAATACACAGGACGACTTTTCCCCAAAGTCAGCAGCTGAATGGAGCTGCCGACTTTAGGGAAAAGTCGTCCTGTGTAATACAAGCAACTATGGAAAGATGCATACCATTTTGAAGCTCTCTTTCTCCTCTTTCCAACGACGCATAAACCACCGCCCTACGCCTTTTAGATTTCGTTATTTTCGCGATCGAAATCGCGTTTGCCGCGATTTCGATCGCGAAAATAGCGAAAACTAAAAGGTGTAGGGTGGCGGTTTATATATTGTTGGAAAGAGGAGAAAGAGAGCTTCAAAATGGGATGCATCTTTCCATAGTTTCTGCACTGCTCGGAGTCCCTTTAAGAAAAAAGATTATATATTTCTAACATTTTTTTTTCTTCCAGGCAGTTTAACCCTATTCAAATACCTGAAAGTAAATGGAAACTATTAATGGTTTTTAAAATGCAAGCTACCATTGTATGCATAAATTGATTTTAAAGACCCCTGTAAGCACAAGTTAAAATGTAACTTTTAACATATTGGCCTCAAATCACTAAGCAGTTTAGACTAGTCTACAGATGGTTTTTACTCTGATTGTTTGGTGTAATGTTTTAGACCTGTTTTTAGACCTGGTCTAACATTCAGTAATTACAGAATTCACAAAGGCAAACAAGGAGTAAACACGCCCACTTTTTCTGTCAGAGATTATACCAGCTGATTTCTATTGGTGAAGTAATTCTGTGAGGCATTTTAGATGTGAGGATGGAACCTTTGAATTAATTATGCAGGAGTTTAATTGTATGCAGAGGCAAGCTCATCAAAGGAGAAGGATGTCAGTCATAGCTACATGTTTGTGAATTGCATCTTTTGATAATTTCCCCTGCTTTACCCACCTAATTACCAAATGGTTTAGACCAGGTCTAAAACATTTGGTAATAATGAATTCCCATTTGATGCAACTGACCAAACCATCAGTAGACTAAAAACCATCAATAGACTAGTCTAAAATACTAAGTGAATTGAGGCCATTATGTAAAACTGGGCACAGAGCAGTTACGGGACTATACAGTAAAGACATACTAATTTAACTAGAACCTCCAGATCTGACACATAATATCTGGATAGGGTGGGTATATATGAAATAAGAATTGCGCAAAAGGTGGATCAGCGCATCACCAGGCCGCCTCCGAATGGCCTCGAATCAGAGGTGCGCTGAGCCCCCCCAGAAACTGCAAACGCACCTTGAACCCAAACAGAAGCTCTGCATATACACCAAAAGCAAAGCTGTTAAGTGGGAGCAGCTGACCAAAAATGAATTCAATTAGTACATGGCAAGGAAATGAACAGGGCTACTTAAAAACAGACAAGTGCCTACCTGCAAAAGAGTGCAAGCCCCACTTGTGTGATAAAATACACACCTAGCATACACATGACCTGTCTACCACTGGAGGATGTTGGTTTTCGTAACAGCTTGCATGCAACCTATTAAGTACTCGTCCCTCCCACTGCGAAGAAGTCAATCCTCCATGGGAGGGGACCTAACACTAACTAAATCCTAACCTATGTATATGCATAGCCTGGGTGCGGCTAATCAAGTAGTCAATTTTCGATTTTACTTGATTAGCCGCACCCAGGCTATGCATATACATAGGTTAGGATTTTAGGATTTAGTTAGTGTTAGGTCCCCTCCCATGGAGGACTGACTTCTTCGCAGTGGGAGGGACGAGTACTTAATAGGTTGCATGCAAGCTGTTACGGAAACCAACATCCTCCAGTGGTAGACAGGTCATGTGTATGCTAGGTGTGTATTTTATCCCACAAGTGGGGCTTGCACTCTTTTGCAGGTAGGCACTTGTCTGTTTTTAAGTAGCGCTGTTCATTTCCTTGCCATATATATGAAATAAATCCAACTGGCTGTTTGTTGCTCCGCACCTTTTTCTCAAATCGAACCGAGTCACCCAACAGTGTAAGAATGACAACAATTTAAATAATCTCCTTGTAAAATCAATATGAGAATTTTGATTAACTTTTTTTTTTTTTTTTTTTGAGTTGTGCATGGTCAGTGGCTTTGTGTGAGTTTTGAACTGAGGTCACTTTAAAGCACACCTGACGTGAAAGGAATATGGAGACTGACATATTTAGTTCCTTTTTAAACAATGCAGATTGCCTGGCTGTCCTTCTGATCCTCTGCTTCTAATACTTTTAGCCATAGACCCTGAACAAGCATGCCAATTAGGTGTTTCTGACTGAACTCTGACAAGATTAGCCAAATGCTTGTTTCTGATGTATGATTCAGACATCACTGCAGCCATAAAGATTAGCAGGATGCCAGCAACTGGTATTGTTTAAAAGTAAATATGGCAGCATCCATATCTCTCTCAGTTCAGGCGTGCTCAAAATTGTGCACTGTAACCTATGCAAGATAAATCACCCAGGTATCAGTGTGCTGGTTTTAGACGTTAATTAACCGTAAATTTACAGTATGTGCATAGAAAAACTGAAGGAGAGGTGGAGCAACTGCCCAGAGCAACCAATCAGGTTTCAGCTGTAAAATGAACCAAGAACCCTGACAACTTACACTGGATCCTCGAAAATGATGTACAAATGGTAGAATTGTACTGTCCAATTGTTCATGATGATTTTGTGTGACTCAGTTCTGTCTATACAGGGGATCTCCCCACACCAACCCCTTCTTCTTCAGCAATCCACCATATTGGAAAACCATTAGCCAACAGCCATTGTATTTTCTCATGGATACTGCAAGATTGATGCCCTACTGCTTGTCATCCCCTCTCCATATGGCTGAAGAAGCATGTCTATACACATCACTCGACAAATAGTTAAATAGTTTGGTTGAAAAGACATCCGGCCATCAAGTCCAACCAGAAAATAAAAAAAAATTAAAAACACCATCCTGAACCTGCACATATCCCAGAAGATCCAGGGGAAGGCAAAAAAAAAAACAAAAAACCCAACAGCTTACAAGGCCTGGGTCAGTTAGCTAGGTCAGATAAATCCCTAGATCAACTCTTCTGGGAATTACCTAATAATTATAGCTGTGAATGCCCTTCAATGCAAGGAAAGCCCTCTTTGCAGATCTAGAATTTGCCTTAACTACTTCCTGAGGTAAGATATTCCAGATTTTAACCACTCTCACAGTGAAGGACACCTTTCTAAATAGATGGCAAAAACTTGTTTCCTCCATATGTAAATCATGTCCCCTTGTCCGTCATAACCCTAGGGACAAAAAGCTCACCTGCAAAGCTATTGTATTGCCCTCTGATGAATTTATACATGTTAATCAGGTCACCTCTCAGTCGCTTTTTTCCCAAAGCTAAATAAGCCTAGCTTGTCCAACCTTTTTTAAGTTTTTTTTAGGGCTGCGCTGCCTTTAAATATCACTGGATACTTAACGTCAAATCTATTAGAACTTGGTTATAACAATATGAGTACTTTATACCATTCTTTTACCCCCCCCCCCCCCCAGCAAAAAAGTCTGAGGGCTCGTTTCCACTATCGCGAATCCTCATGCGTCCAACCAGGGCCGGATTTGTACCTTTTACCGCCCCAGGCCCACTGCCACCAGCCGCCCCCTATCCCCCCCCCCCCCCACTTCCCCCCACCACCACCGCTACCATCATCTCACCCCAAACTTACACACTTTCCCCAAGAAAAAAAGTCTTAAAGTGAACATTACACAAAAAATACCTTAAAGGACAACTGTAACTAGATGCATAGGGAGGCTGTCATATTTATTTCCTTTTAAGCAATACCAGTTGTCTGGCTATCCTGCTGATCCTCTGCCTCTAATACTTTTAGTCATAGCCCCTTGAACAAGCATGCAGCAAATTAGGTGTTTCTGACATTATTGTCAGATCTGTGCAAGATTGGCTGCATGCTTGTTTCTGGTGTGATTCAGACACTACTGTAGCCAAATAAATCAGCAGGGCTGCCAGGCAACTGGTATTGTTTAAAAGGAAATAAATATGGAAGCATCCATATCCCTTTCTTTACAGTTGTCCTTTAATAGATCATCCTGGTGTCCACTGTTCCTGCGCTGAGCATATTAAGACCCCTCACTGCTGCCTGGGACCCTCTTCTTCCTTGCCCAAATGTTGTGTTCCTCCCCCCTCTTAGTATATGTAGCCAGATGCTGTCCACCATTTATTATAGGCAGCCAGATACTGCCCCCCCTTAGTATAGGTAGCCAGATGCTGCCCCCCCTTAATTCTTTCCCCCTTAGTATAGGCAGCCAGATGCTTGCTGTCCCTTTCACCCCTATAGTAAAGGTAGTTAGATGCTGCCCCCCCCCCCTTTAGTATAGTTAGCCAAATGATGTATCCCCCCCCCCCCCCCCCCAGTGTAGGCAGCCAGATTGTCACCTCTCCCATTTTTGCATAGGTAGCCTGATGCTGCTCCAAACCCCTCAGTACAGACACACCTCCCCTCCTTTACTATAGGTAGCCAAATGCTGTGTTCCCTCCCCTCGCCCCCTTAGTACAGGTAGCCAGATGCTGCCCCCCCCCAACATCAGTATAGGTAGCCAGATGATGTCCCCCCTTCCCCCTCAGTATAGGTGGCCGGATGCTGTCCCCACCTCCCTTACTATAGGCTGCCAAATGCCCTCCACAAGTAACCTCCCCTCCCCCTAAGTGTAGGAAGCCCGATGCTGTCCCCATCACCTCTAGCCGACCCCAACCCCCCCCCCCCCCAGCAGCGCAGGAGCCGGTGCGGATGTCTTCATCTTCCCTTCCCCCCCTCAGTCACTTGCAGAGCGGGAGCAGAGTCAGTCACCAAACTTTCAGCGCTGAAGATTCCTCTGTCTCACTGGTCAGTGTCAGCCTCTGCAGTGCATCTCAATCCAGTAGCGTCTCTTACGTGTGACTCACCGCCGGTGATTCCCATCATGTGACCCTGGTAAAGTGTCGGTGAGTCACACGTAAGACGCTGACTGGATTGAGAGATGCACTGTGCAGAGGCTGACAGTGAGAGAGAGGAATCTTCAGCGCTGAAAGTTCGGTGACTGACACTGCTCCCGCTCTGCGAGTGACTGGTGGGGGAAGAGAGAATGAGGATAATGGACATTCGCACAGGCTCCTACTCTCCGGGAAGGGGGAGGGGCGGCTGAGCAGTTATTTGGCTGCCCGCCCCTAACAGGAAGAGGTATAGCGCTGTAACAGGATGCGCTGTGTAGCAGCGGTGATGTGGAGGCTGCGGACTTAGGAAGTGGATTTCAGGGCTGGTGACAGGTAAAGTCAACCTGTCACCACCCGCCCCTCACCTTCTGGTGGATTCTGGCGCCCTAGGCACCAGTCTTGGGGGCCTTTCCCCAAATCCGGCCCTGCGTCCAACGCATGCGGATTCGCACATGTAATGCAAGTGGATGGGCCTGTTTCCACTGTAGCGTTGTTGAGGGGCATTTTTTTCAGCGGTGAAAAAACGCACAAAAGAGCCGCAGAATTCGCCTGCGAGTGGAATGCATGAGAATCGTCGCTAATGTATTTAATAGGGAAATCGCCTGCGGCTTTGGTATGCGAATTTTCATGCGAATGCATGGAAATCAATGTAAATGCACACCGGCACTGCCATGGTTAAATTCGCATACAGCGTCAATTCATGCGAATTTTTGCATACACCCGCATGTGAAATTCGCATCCGCATGCGAATTTTTACCGTGGCAATTCGCAACGCAATAGTGGAAACGAGCCCTCACACAGTCTCCTCAGACCTTACTGCAGCCAGACACCCTCATGCAGTCTTATTAGACCAAACTGTGGCCAAAAAATCAAACAACTCTGCTCGTGGGATCGCTGCTTCACTTTTCCAAGTTTCAAATGATGCACAATGCGGAGCTGCGCTCCCCACAATTTCCTACAAAAAACAAGGTGTATTGCACATAGCGTAATTCCGTTACAAATCTTCACAAGCCCCCTGGTGACAGTGAAAAATGGTGCAGCACTCGTGAATCCTCTCCCCAATATAAATTGTGCTCACCGGATTGTAACCACCTCAGACATCAGGTGGATCTAGCGTATATACTCAATTCACCCACTGGCACTTTAAATCTTCAATCTTTCTTTAATATTCAGGATAAAAACTCCATAGCATAAAAAATATAAAAACACATAGAACCATCATAGCGTGATACTGCTTAAGCAGATATAAACCACCTGCGCAATGATTGCGCACTCACGTCTGCTGGCTTGAATAGCTGCACATCACATAATTCTAGCAGCAGGGTCTGTCCTGGCATCAGGGTAGGAAAAAAAACATTGTCCCGTATATCCCTTTCTATCACCGATTGCCCAGCCTCGCTCCAACGCTCTATCCGATAGTTCGTATTCACCGGCTCTCCTCATGCAGTGACGTCAGACGCGCTGGACGTAGCTCCGCCCTATGCGTTTCATCCAGACTCATCAGGGGCTGACGTCACTCGCACGCCACGCCCCTTACATACTGCTCTGCGAGTTGCCTATCAATTACTATGCTCTCCGTCGTATGTTTTTTTCCTCACGGGCTACAACAACATGGCTGCCATTTTCTAAACAGAGTGCTTCTCCAACCACTGCACAGAAGCACTTCGTTTTTGACAGACTGTAGTCCACAAAGGATCGGCACCACACAATATATGTATTTCAAATAGCTCTTAAACTTTTATTGCATAGTAAAAGATTGACAGGCAGCGACAGCCCGCTGTTTCGGCCTGAGAGGCCTTTATCAAGTTGCCAAGAAGTGTCAATTTGACACTTCTTGGCAACTTGATAAAGGCCTCTCATTTTTCACCATTTCTAGCACTATTAAGTATAATAAAGTATAATAGTACTAGAAATGGTAGTGATAATGATCTCTGTTAACAGAGATCATTATCACTACCATTTCTAGTACTATTATACTTTGATTGACCTCGTCCTCACCCGGGTAATAATACATATGTTTGCCCTATATTCTATAGATAATAATATGTGTATATATATATTTTTTACTTTATATTTTTGTTCTGTATTTTTACTCCATATTTTTTACTCTATATATTTTTACTCTTTGTCCTTTTAGCTGCAAATACGTTTTTACCTCTCTTGGTGACACGTTAGCCCTCCCCTGTCTTTCTTTAACCACTTGAGGACCTAGGGCTTTACCCCCCTTAAGGACCGGCCACTTTTTTTCCATTCAGACCACTGCAGCTTTCACGGTTTATTGCTCGCTCATACAACCTACCACCTAAATGAATTTTGGCTCCTTTTCTTGTCACTAATAAAGCTTTCTTTTGATGCTATTTGATTGCTCCTGCGATTTTTACTTTTTATTATATTCATCAAAAAAGACATGAATTTTGGCAAAAAAATGATTTTTTTAACTTTCTGTGCTGACAGTTTTCAAATAAAGTAAAATTTCTGTATACATGCAGCGCGAAAAATGTGGACAAACATGTTTTTGATAAAAAAAAAACCATTCAGTGTATATTTATTGGTTTGGGTAAAAGTTATAGCGTTTACAAACTATGGTGCCAAAAGTGAATTTTCCCATTTTCAAGCATCTCTGACTTTTCTGACCCCCTGTCATGTTTCATGAGGGGCTAGAATTCCAGGATAGTATAAATACCCCCCAAATGACCCCATTTTGGAAAGAAGACATCCCAAAGTATTCACTGAGAGGCATAGTGAGTTCATAGAAGATATTATTTTTTGTCACAAGTAAGCGGAAAATGACACTTTGTGAGGAAAAAAAAAAAAAAAAAAAGTTTCCATTTCTTCTAACTTGCGACAAAAAAAAATGAAATCTGCCACGGACTCACCATGCCCCTCTCTGAATACCTTGAAGGGTCTACTTTCCAAAATGGGATCATTTGTGGGGTGTGTTTACTGTCCTGACATTTTGGGGGGTGCTAAATTGTAAGCACCCCTGTAAAGCCTAAAGGTGCTCATTGGACTTTGGACCCCTTAGCGCAGTTAGGCTGCAAAAAAGTGCCACACATGTGGTATTGCCGTACTCAGGAGAAGTAGTACAATGTGTTTTGGGGTGTATTTTTACACATACCCATGCTGGGTGGGAGAAATATCTCTGTAAATGACAATTTGTTAATTTTTTTTACACACAATTGTCCATTTACAGAGATATTTCTCCCACTCAGCATGGGTATGTGTAAAAATACACCACAAAACACATTATACTACTTCTCCTGAGTACGGCGATACCACATGTGTGGCACTTTTTTGCACCCTAACTGCGCTAAAGGGCCCAAAGTCCAATGAGTACCTTTAGGATTTCACAGGTCATTTTGAGAAATTTCGTTTCAAGACTACTCCTCACGGTTTAGGGCCCCTAAAATGCCAGGGCAGTATAGGAACCCCACAAATGACCCCATTTTAGAAAGAAGACACCCCAAGGTATTCCGTTAGTAGTATGGCGAGTTCATAGAAGATTTTATTTTTTGTCACAAGTTAGCGGAAAATGACACTTTGTGAAAAAACACAATTAAAATCAATTTCCGCTAACTTTTGACAAAAAATAAAATCTTCTATGAACTCACCATACTCCTAACGGAATACCTTGGGGTGTCTTCTTTCTAAAATGGGGTCATTTGTGGGGTTCCTATACTGCCCTGGCATTTTAGGGGCCCTAAACCGTGAGGAGTAGTCTTGAAACCAAATGTCGCAAAATGACCTGTGAAATCCTAAAGGTACTCATTGGACTTTGGGCCCTTTAGCGCAGTTAGGGTGCAAAAAAGTGCCACACATGTGGTATCGCCATACTCGGGAGAAGTAGTACAATGTGTTTTGGGGTGTATTTTTACACATACCCATGCTGGGTGGGAGAAATACCTCTGTAAATGGACAATTGTGTGTAAAAAAAATCAAAAGATTGTCATTTACAGAGGTATTTCTCCCACCCAGCATGGGTATGTGTAAAAATACACCCCAAAACACATTGTACTACTTCTCCCGAGTACGGCGATACCACATGTGTGGCACTTTTTTGCACCCTAACTGCACTAAGGGGCCCAAAGTCCAATGAGTACCTTTAGGATTTCACAGGTCATTTTTGTTTCAAGACTACTCCTCACGGTTTAGGGCCCCTAAAATGCCAGGGCAGTATAGGAACCCCACTAATGACCCCATTTTAGAAAGAAGACACCCCAAGGTATTCCGTTAGGAGTATGGTGAGTTCATAGAAGTTTTTATTTTTTTGTCACAAGTTAGCGGAAATTGATTTTAATAGTTTTTTTTCACAAAGTGTCATTTTCCGCTAACTTGTGACAAAAAATAAAATCTTCTATGAACTCACCATACTCCGTACGGAATACCTTTGGGTGTCTTCTTTCTAGAATGGGGTCATTTGTGGGGTTCCTATACTGCCCTGGCATTTTAGGGGCCCTAAACCGTGAGGAGTAGTCTTGAAACCAAATGTCGCAAAATGACCTGTGAAATCCTAAAGGTACTCATTGGACTTTGGGCCCCTTAGCGTACTTAGGGTGTAAAAAAGTGCCACACATGTGGTACCGCTGTACTCAGGAGAAGTAGTATAATGCGTTTTGGGGTGTATTTTTACACATACCCATGCTAAGTGGGAGAAATATCTCTGTAAATGACAATTGTTTGATTTTTTTACACACAATTGTCCATTTACATAGAAATTTCTCCCACCCAGCATGGGTATGTGTAAAAATACACCCCAAAACACATTATACTACTTTTCCTGAGTACGGCGGTACCACATGTGTGACACTTTTTTGCAGCCTAGGTGCGCTAAGGGGCCCAACGTCCTATTCACAGGTCATTTTGAAGCATTTGTTTTCTAGACTACTCCTCGCGGTTTAGGGCCCCTAAAATGCCAGGGCAGTATAGGAACCCCACAAGTGACCCCATTTTAGAAAGAAGACACCCCAAGGTATTCCGTTAGGTGTATGGCGAGTTCATAGAAGATTTTATTTTTTGTCACAAGTTAGTGAAAAATGACACTTTGTGAAAAAAAACCAATAAAAATTAATTTCCGCTAACTTTTGACAAAAAATTAAATCTTCTATGAACTCGTCATACACCTAACATAATACCTTGGGGTGTCTTTTTTTTCTAAAATGGGGTCACTTGTGGGGTTCCTATACCGCCCTGGCATTTTACAGGCCCAAAACCGTGAGTAGTCTGGAAACCAAATGTCTCAAAATGACTGTTCAGGGGTATAAGCATCTGCAAATTTTGATGACAGGTGGTCTATGAGGGGGCGAATTTTGTGGAACCGGTCATAAGCAGGGTGGCCTTTTAGATGACAGGTTGTATTAGGCCTGATCTGATGGATAGGAGTGCTAGGGGGGTGACAGGAGGTGATTGATGGGTGTCTCAGGGGGTGGTTAGAGGGGAAAATAGATGCAATCCATGCACTGGGGAGGTGATCGGAAGGGGGTCTGAGGGTTTGGCCGAGTGATCAGGAGCCCACACGGGGCAAATTGGGGCCTGATCTGATGGGTAGGTGTGCTAGGGGGTGACAGGAGGTGATTGATGGGTGTCTCAAGGTGTGATTAGAGGGGGGAATGGATGCAAGCAATGCACTGGCGAGGTGATCAGGGCTGGGGTCTGAGGGCATTCTGAGGGTGTGGGCGGGTGATTGAGTGCCCTAGGGGCAGATAGGGGTCTAATCTGATAGGTAGCAGTGACAGGGGGTGATTGATGGGTAATTAGTGGGTGTTTAGGGTAGAGAATAGATGGAAACACTGCGCTTGGGTGGTGATCTGATGTCGGATCTGCGGGCGATCTATTGGTGTGGGTGGGTGATCAGTTTGCCCGCAAGGGGCAGGTTAGGGGCTGATTGATGGGTGGCAGTGACAGGGGGTGATTGATGGGTGGCAGTGACAGGGGGTGATTGATGGGTGGCAGTGACAGGGGGTGATTGATGGGTGATTGATAGGTGATTGACAGGTAATCAGTGGGTTATTACAGGGGAGAACAGATGTAAATATTGCACTGGCGAATTGATAAGGGGGGGTCTGAGGGCAATCTGAGCGTGTAGGCGGGCGATTGGGTGCCCGCAAGGGGCAGATTAGGGTCTGATCTGATAGGTAACAGTGACAGGTGGTGATAGGGAGTGATTGATGGGTAATTAGTGGGTGTTTAGAGGAGAGAATAGATGGAAACACTGCGCTTGGGTGGTGATCTGATGTCGGATCTGCGGGCGATCTATTGGTGTGGGTGGGTGATCAGATTGCCCGCAAGGGGCAGGTTAGGGGCTGATTGTTGGGTGGCAGTGACAGGGGGTGATTGATGGGTGATAGGTGATTGGCAGGTGATTGACAGGTGATCAGTGGGTTATTACAGGGAAGGACAGATGTAATTAATGCACTGGCGAATTGATAAGGGGGGGGGGGTCTGAGGGCAATCTGAGCGTGTGGGCGGGTGATTGGGTGCCCGCAAGGGGCAGATTAGGGTCTGATCTGATAGGTAACAGTGACAGGTGGTGATAGGGGGTGATTGATGGGTAATTAGTGGGTGTTTAGAGAAGATAACAGATGTAAACGATACATTTGGGAGGTAATCTGACGGCGGGTTTGCGGGCGATCTAATGGTGTGGGTGGGTGATCAGATTGCCCGCAAGGGGCAGGTTAGGGGCTGATTGATGGGTGGCAGTGACAGGGGGTGACAGGGGGTGATTGATGGGTGATAGGTGATTGGCAGGTGATTGACAGGTGATCAGTGGGTTATTACAGGGAAGAACAGATGTAATTAATGCACTGGTGAATTGATAAGGGGGGGTCAGAGGGCAATCTGAGCGTGTGGGCGGGTGATTGGGTGCCCGCAAGGGGCAGATTAGGGTCTGATCTGATAGGTAAAAGTGACAAGTGGTGATAGGGGGTGATTGATGGGTGATTGATGGGTAATTAGTGGGTGTTTAGAGGAGAGAATAGATGTAAACAATGGATTTGGGAGGTGATCTGATGTCGGATCTGTGGGCGATCTATTGGTGTGGGGGGGTGATCAGATTGCCCGCAAGGGGCAGGTTAGGGGCTGATTGATGGGTGGCAGTGACAGGGGGTGATTGACGGGTGATTGATGGGTGATTGACGGGTGATTGACAGGTGATTGACAGGTGATTGACAGGTGATCAGGGGGATAGATGCATACAGTAAACAGGGGGGGGTGGTCTGGGGGGGGGGGGTCTGGGGAGAATCTGAGGGGTGGGGGTGATCAGGAGGGGGCAGGGAGCAGGGGGGGGGATAAAAAAAAAATAGCGTTGACAGATAGTGACAGGGAGTGATTGATGGGTGATTAGGGGGGTGATTGGGTGCAAACAGGGGTCTGGGGGGTGGGCAGGGGGGGGGTCTGATGGGTGCTGTGGGCGATCTGGGGCAGGGGGGGGAGAAATCAGTGTGCTTGGGTGCAGACTAGGGTGGCTGCAGCCTGCCCTGGTGGTCCCTCGGACACTGGGACCACCAGGGCAGGAGGCAGCATGTATAATACACTTTGTAAACATTACAAAGTGTATTATACACTTTGTATGCGGCGATCGCGGGGTTAACATCCCGCCGGCGCTTCCGTATAGCCGGCGGGATGTTGCGGCGAGCGAACGGTGACAGGCGCCGGCGGAGGATCGCGTCACGGATGACGCGATCGCTCCGCCCATGCCCTTAAATGGACCGCCGCCTCTGTGGGTGAGGCCGTCCTGCAGGGCTCCACTTCCCCGCCGCCCCTGTGTAGTGGGCGGTCGGGAAGTGGTTAAATTTAGACTCAATACTGAATCAACAGGTAGCTACCATTTATTATTATATACCACTTGGTCCCATTAAGGAACATATTAATTTACATGAATTTATTCACCTGATCAAATGTACCTCTATTTATAACTGTTGCATAAAAAGCAAAAGGAATACAGTGGCCAGTAGACCTAATAGGCTAAATCCCGAGTTTTCTACATGAAAATGTTCTGCATAAAATCACTTTGCATAGAATTGCATGATTTAAGAGTGTTGCATAATAAGTACCTCTGAATATGTTTTGATGTTCATATAGTTATGTTTTGACATTGAATTGTTTGTGAACATGAGTGATACTCACAAAACCTGCCTTACACTATGTCCTCTGACACTTTGTTTTCAGCTGTATGCTCCTTTTTGATTGGCTTGATGAAGCGGGATTGAGCCCGTGAAACGCATTGCCTATTTTTACTGTGGAGTATAAATAAATTGTTATTTGACTGTTGATGCCACAGTCCTTCCTTTGTTTGCTTTGTCTGCATGGATGGGATAGGCCCACCACTGCCCCATCGGGTTTTAAGCTCGTTTAAGTGACTTTTATTCTATTGGCGCCTCTGGAAAGCTTCTACATATTGCTAAGTCCACCCTTGGTGGAGGGTTGTACCCATCTTCTTCCCATCTACAGAGAGTGACTTTTAATCCTGAGTGGGGTCAGGTTAATCTCCCCACCTGCCTTCACAGTGGTTGCCTAATGGTAACCCTGGTTTGTGAGTATTAAATTGTTATATTACTCAGTATTAATTATCATCTATACAATATCACACTATTGGGCTCTTGGTGTCCCCCCTCCCTTTATTTCTTGGTAAGTGAGCACTTCCATTCCTCTGATTAATTTAGTCTTTGTACCCATTCCAGGTTTTTTCATGTACACCTGGAGCGCCACTTCCAGGGGCAGTATGCCTAAGCAAAGCCCTCAGCCCTTCAGCTTCGATCGTGGTAGATCCATTCAGTCAGCCCCTGAGAATTATGAACCAGGACGGACACCTTTACTAGAGGACCAGAGGTTCCCATCTCAACTCATTCAAGGTTCCTTCCCCCGAGAGACCAGGCCGGGGTTCCCAGTAACATGCCTCCCTGAGACTGATAAGAACAGATACTACACTTGATCTTAGCCAGAATGTCACCTCAAACCATCCACAAAAAATTATTATGGCTGACAAATGTATTTATTGTGCACTCTACATAGCTTAACCACTTACCACTACTGGTTGTATTCCCCTTATGGACCAGAGCAATTTTTACATTTCAGCGCTCCTCCCATTTAGTCACAAATAAAATTATCACCACTTTTCACACCTAAACGATCTATACATTGTTTTCTTTTCTCCACACAACGGGCTTTCTTTGGGTGGTACTTTTTGCTAATAATTATTTTATTCTATATGCGTTTCAACAGGACTAAGAAAAAAATAAAAACGGTTATTTTGCAGTTTTCAGTCATTATAGTCTTAAAATAAAACATGCTACTGTTGATAAAACTCACATATTTTATTTGCCCCGATTATTACAACATTTAAATTATGCCTCTAGTACAATGTATGGCAACACTATTTTATTTAGAAAAAAAAGGTATGTTTTTTTCCTGTTTTGTGATTTTTATTCTATATCACTAATTTCAAGTAGAGATGGCCTGAACCGTTCACCGGGCGAACATCTCTGGGCCTTGTACTACTTCCGGGTCGCTATGACCCGGAGTAGCAGAGGCGCTTCTAAAGACTGACATTCCAGCAAACTGCCTAGGGCGCTGAGCAGTCTGGGAAGCGCATTCCAGGAAAAAAAAAATGTTTATTTTACTGATTAATTAAGGGTTCAGAGAAAAACTTTCTATTCTGTGCACAAGGGTTCTGATGACTGCAACTGCTGGCTGAGCCACTGGATAACAAGTTTTGTAGACAGACTTGCACCAAATCCCCTATTCATTGTTATCTGGGGATCTCCTGCTCTGAGCACTTCTACTGTCCCGCCCCTCCCTGTGCCAGAGAGGAAAAGTAAACACAGCAGAAGAGCTTGTAATAACAAGGCATGCAAGACATGTCAGGAGTGCAGAGCTCCATGCTAGAGAACATCAATCCCCAGACAGTTACATCTGTCCTTTGCAGCACTAGGGACATTTGTATTCCCTCACCAGACCTGATCATCTGAATATGATGGCTTTCAGACTGATAAGGTGCTGCTGTGTGAATAGCAGGACAACTAGCTAAATTAACAGCTTTAGTCACTGATTGAGCACACAAAAGGTTAAATTCTGGCTGCAGCTCGGGGAGGGGGAAGCACAGCGGGAGACCAGGTCATCAGGATGTGAATATAGTGACTTGCTGTATAAGGTGCTGCTCAGGCTGCCTATGCCTTGACCAAATCATAGACTGCACATGGGGAACTACAGGTACCACTAGCATCTCCTACTGTGATTATGTATGTGTCATGTATGGAATTATAGATCACCTTCACAAAGAAATGCTGGTAATTGTAGATCTCCCAGTGGTTCATAAGGATCTTACAAAGGTACAATAATGGATAATTGTTCATATACAAGTGATAATTAAGTATTTCTATAGCACTGACATCTCCTGCAGCACTTTACAGAGTACATAGCCATGTCACTGACTGTCCTCAGAGGAGCTCACACTCTAATCCTACCATAGTCATAGTCTAATGTCCTACCATATCATTATTATGTATTTATATAGCACTGACATCTTCTGCAGCACATTACAGAGTACATAGTCATGTCACTGAATGTCCTCAGAGGAGCTCACAATCTAATCCTACCGTAGTCATATTCTAATGTCCTACCATATTATTATTATGCATTTCTATAGCACTGACATCTCCTGCAGCACATTACAGGGTACATAGTCATATCACTGACTGTCCTCAGAGGAGCTCACACTCTAATCCTACCATAGTCATAGTCTAATGTCCTACCATATTATTATTATGTATTTATAAAGCACTGACATCTTCTGCAGCACATTACAGAGTACATAGTCATGTCACTGACTGTCCTCAGAGGAGCTCACACTCTAATCCTATCATGGTCTAATGTCCTACCACATTATTATTATGTATTTATATAGCACTGATATCTCCTGCAGCACTTTTCAGAGTACATAGTCATGTCACTAACTGTCCTCAGGGGATCTCAGTCTAATCCTACCGTAGTCATAGTCTAATGCCCTACCATATTATTATGTGTTTAGTAGTGACAACTTCTGCAGCACTGTACAGAGTACATAGTCATGCCACTGACTGTCCTCAGGGGATCTCACAGTCTAATCCTACCGTAGTCATAGTCTAATGCCCTACTATATTATTAATATGTGTTTATATAGCACTGACATCTTCTGCAGCACGTTACAGAGTACATAGTCATGTCACAGACTGGCCTCAGAGGAGCTCACAGTCTAATCCCTACCATAGTTAAAGTCTAATATTTTCAATATAGGATTGTTTTGGGGGAAACCAGTTGACTAGTTAGTGTGTTTTAGGGATGTTGGGGAATATGAAGTGCCTAAATGAATTCCTGGGGAAGATAATAACTCCATGCAGATTTTGCCCTAACCAATGTTCAAACCTAGGACTCAGCACTATAATACTGTACAATAGTGCTATCCAGTACGCCTCTATTCTGCTCATATCTATCTGTTCATGCATGTCATCAATTTTGACCTTCTACCACCCTTCCTCCCTCCATTCTACTTCTCTTACACTACCAACACACTGTGCTTATTTCAAGAATGGGTTATGAATTACTAAACTATTGCACCAGTTGACTATGTCAACCCTTCAATGTCATGATATACCCACTCCAGTACTATCCTGACAGGCGGTAACATATCTGAATATCCAATAATGTGTGTGAAAAAGTGTTCTGGAATCAGGGGCACCTGATCCGCCAGGCCATACAGGCTGTCACCTGGAGCGACGTGGGGGGGAAGGGGGGGGGAGAGACTAGGCCTCCCCCTAGCCAGATAGTGTGTCCTCCCAGTTGGTAAACTGGCTTGTGCCATCTGATAGACGCAGCACCAGTTCACCTGTCGGCCGCAGGCCCGTGGAGTCTGTGGCAGGCAGAGCAGGGTATGGTGCTGCATTACGATTATTTTCCAGTGAAACGCAGCCGCATCACAATTATTTTCATAGGGAGGCACCACAAGGGGGAGGATGGGGGAGCGTGTCGGGGCGCCATGGAGGGGGGGCACCACAGGTTTTCTCGCCTGGAGTGCCAAGATGGCTAGAGGCACCCCTGCGGAGTAGTACGCCTGCACTGCCCGGCGGAGCGCGTCCTAGATCGCGCTCCTGTTGCCGGGCACTCTCTGTGCATGAGCGCATGAGCGTGACGTCGTTCATGACGTCACGCACATGCGCAGAAAGTGCCCGGCAACAGGAGCGCGATTTAGGACGCGCTCCGCCGGGCCGCGCAGGCGTACTACTCCGGGTCATAGCGACCCGGAAGTAGTACAAGGCCCAGTGATGCAGAGATGTTCCGTTCGCGACATCTCTGATTACAAGCCCTTATTTGATAACAGTGATATACCCTTATACATACATATTAAAAAAGTCCCTAAGGTAACTATTTGTGTTTCTTTATAAAGAGAGCCTGAGGTGGGCTCATGAAATAAAAAAAAACCAAAAAGACAAAAAACAAACAAACTAGGCTACCTGATCCAGGGGACGGAGCAGATCAGGTAGCCTCCAAAACCGCTGCTCCTGTTGGCCAAAATGGCCCACTTTCATTTTTTGTGACCTCTGGGTCACGATGCTGGAATGAGAGATTAATTCTCTCATTCACAGTGTGCAGGGAGGCGGGTGAGGGGTAGGGGAGCGTGGCCAGGGAGAGAGCTGCCCATTGGCAGCTCTGGAAACCCTGCAGGAACACCCCGGTGGGCACTTTGAACAGGGAATCCCTCTCCCGCGTTTACCTCCGAGATTGCGACAAATTTTAATCTCGGGGGGCTATAGCGCAGCAGGGGGGGGGGGCTTGGGCAGAGAGCAGCATTGTGGGGACGCAGAGGCATGTCATGAGGCAAAGAGAGCTGGATTAAGGCCAAATGGGGCCCTAAGCAAAGTAGCAAATTTGGGCCCCCTTCCCTAAACCTTCTCCGCTCCCCAACATTCTATGCATCAATTCAGACATAAAGTGAGAGGGATATGGAAGGCTGACACACACATACATTTGTACTTTTCACCGCCCAAGGCCTGCTGTCACCGCCCCCACCCCACCCCAGCTAACAACATCCTCACCAATAACTAGCCCTTCAGCGCTGCATACACAGGAATCTGTACCCTCCTGTGCCATTCATCATCCATCCGCACCCCTCCCTTGCCTGAAGGCTAGTGATCCCTCTGTACAGCAGCAGTCTCTGAATTCTCCCGAGAGAAAATTTCAAAATCCCAAATGGGTGACAATTATTGCATGTTACGGTAAACCTCAGGGCAATGCAGAGGCGTCCCACTAAGGAATTATCTATATACAAATAATATCTAAGGTATTTGTATATAGTCATATATTTGAGAGCAAAAACCAAGGGGATACTGTTTAAGCTATCCCTTTGGTTTTTGCTCTCTTTCTAATAAACAATTTTTGGTTCACTGCAGGATTGCTTAAAGGCCCATACCCAATATGTAATTTTTCCAATGACTGGAGATTTGAGTGACAAGTGATCGTTTCTGTGATCACACGATGTTGGTACAGATGCACAATTAAACGAGCGACGTTTGGAGATTGCGGTGCCCTCTGATTGTGATCCTGTTGCTGGGAGCATATTGTGCATTGACAGTTCCCAAAGATGGTTATTGCACTTATGCAAAACACTCCTGGCTAAGGGATCATGATGGGGGTGTGTGTAGCTGGGACCGCACATGTGCCATGCCCCACAATCCAGCTGGATTGCAGATTCTGCCAGGGCAGAATGGAGGGGACCACAACGGACTACAGGGGGCTGGAAGCAGCCCCAGGTAAGCATAAATACTTGTGGTCATTTTGTTTCAGTCAGCCAGGTTTACCTTAAAAAGGGAAAGAGTGAGTGAGTTTGAGTGTGGGTTACAACACACTCAGGCAGGGGAAACAAATGAAATCAAAGCTTTCTCCTTCCTTCACACACTATGGCCTCAATTCACTAAGCTTAACTCCTGTCTTTAATAACTCTTCTGAGCTGTTTTACAGTTATCACAATTATATCACTATGGTGATAACTGTAAAACAGCTCAGAAGAGTTATCAAAGACAGGAGTTAAGCTTAGTGAATTGAGGCCATATATGTCAGCCCCAGGAGCCAGGCAACTGCAAGACCTCTGACCTGGTGTAAAGATTGCAAAGATTACAGAATTCTGACTGAGCAACTGTACCTGGCCACCGACAGCCTGCTGAGAGCTATAGTTACGTAGTTACATAGTTATTTTGGTTGAAAAAAGACATACGTCCATCGAGTTCAACCAGTATAAAGTACAACACCAGCCTGCTCCCTCACATATCCCTGTTGATCCAGAGGAAGGCGAAAAAACCCCCACAAGGCATGGTCCAACTAGCCCCAAAAGGGAAAAACTCCTTCTCGACCCCAGATGGCAATCAGACAAAATCCCTGGATCAACATCATTAGGCATTACCTAGTAATTGTAGCCATGGATGTCTTTCAACGCAAGGAAAGCATCCAAGCCCCGCTCCACTGACGTCACTTCCTGCAACGCTGCCCACTGTATTGTACGTGGCCGGCGGTGCAGGAAGTGACGTCAGTGGAGCGCACGTTGGAACGAGGAAGAGGTGAGTGATCCCCCGCCCGTGCCTCTTACTGTCGGCTGCTTACTCGCTATTTAAGGCTGGTGGGGAGCGCAGATCGGGGGGCCCAGGTAAGGGGGGGTTCAACCAATACCCCCGTCCTGCCCGCTACCCCTCCAGCTCGGTGGCCCCCCGGGGTCACTGCATCCTCCTGCTGTCAGCAACACGCTCTACATTTCTCCCTCTCTTTTATCCTCTCCACAGGTTGCTTCTCACGAAACTTTCATATTCATACAACCGCGCTATACATTTCATACTCCAACTACCCATAAATCTAAATCCCACCCTATCCTCCGCTCTCTCTGCCTCCTACTACTCCTTGCTGCAGGTGACATTTCACCAAACCCCGGACCCTCTCTGCCGGCTCGCTCCTCACTCTTGCACACTAATCGCACTGCTAACAGCCAACCACATGCACACCGAAACTGCCACAACCTTATTAATATTCCTCTTCTCCCCCCTCCTCCCCCACCTGCTCTGTGGAATGCCCGCTCAGTCTGCAACAAACTTCCTTTCATCCATGACCTTTTCAATTCCAACGCCTTCACCTTCTTTGGGGTCACAGAAACATGGCTGACGCCTTCTGACACGGTCTCACCTGCCGCCCTCTCTCATGGGGGATTCCACTTTAGTTACACGCCTAGAAGTGGGAATAAACATGGCGGTGGTGTGGGCACTCTTTACTCTGATAGATGCTCCTTCAAGCCACTCACCCCCATTCCTTCTCTTTCTCTACCTTCCTTTGAAGTCCATGCAGTCCGTCTATACTCTCCCTCTAACCTCCAGATCGCAATAATCTATCGCCCTCCTGGCCCTGCTTCCTTCTTCCTAGATCACTTCTCTGCATGGCTCCTCCAGTTCCTGTCCTCCGATATCCCTACCATCATTATGGGCGACTTTAACATTCATGTTGACACCAACAATTCTGCCGCCACTAAACTTCTGTCACTTACTTCCTCCTACGGCCTGTCTCAGTGGTCCACTGCTCCAACTCACTCTAATGGTCATACACTTGACCTCATTTTCACTAGTCTCGGTAAGGCACATCCGCTGAAAGCCCGGGGAGATGGATCCACATGCGCGGTGGCCTGCAGCGCGGTCTCCGATGGCCTGGAGGTTCCGTCTCTCGGGTTGGTGGGCGGGGCCTAAACTCAGCATGCTGAGCCATTACGCGTTCCGGCGCTCTGCGCCTTCATCAGAACTGGGAGGATCTGATGAAGGCGCAGAGCGCTGAAACATGTAATGACGCTATCAGCATGCTGAGTTTAGGCCCCGCCCCAAGAGTCGGAACCGCCAAGCCAAGGGAGACTGCGCTGCAGGCCACATCATACCACCCATCACATCACATCACCCATACCCAGTGTTGGAGCTGCGCCAGTATAGAATTTACGACAGAAGCAATCAAGGACTTTATGGAAGTGGTCACATTCTTATAGTGAAAGTGCAAAGATTGTGCGTTTTTTCTTTAGCTGCATGCTTGTTTCTGGTGAGGTTCAAACACTACTGTAACAAAATAGATCAGCAGGGCTGCCAGGCAACTGGTATGGTTTAAAAGGAAATAAATATGGCAGCCTCCATATTCTTGTCACTACTGTTGTCCTTTAAAATGTTCTAATTCTTTCTTGGTAGCTGTTCATATAATACTTGTGCATGGTGGTGAGGGTTTCTTTGTGACCAAATCAAGCACTACAGTATAGTGTGGTGCGGTCAGAGCAAGGATGTGAGTTGATAACAGCAGGGGCTGGTATGTCAGTCCATTCAAAGGTTTCAGGGAGGGGCAGAGCAGGATCATCCACCAGGCAACCTAGGCAAGTGCTTGAGGCCTAGTGGATGTGAAGCGGCCCTACTTGCCACCTTCTTCCACACCTCTCTCCACTTCAGCTTACCCAAATGCCTAGAAGGGGGCTCCTGAATCGACTACCTTGCCTAGGACCTCATTACATCTTAATACATTCCTGGGGAGGGGCTTTGCTTATACACTGTTGCTGATTTGCAGAGTGGAGAAACATGTGGACACAGAGCTACCTGTGTTAGATGTTTTAGATTTCTGAACCATGTGGGTCACACTGCAGGCAGAGATCCAGCTTAAACAAACGCATTGGGAAGTGTTGCTAACATCAACCAGATTACAACTGTCATTTTTCTAGTAATTTAGAAATGATTGGTTGTAGATGTGTGCTCTTAATATTTGTACTGTGCTGTTTTGGCTTTAAAAATGAGCCCAATCAGAAGAATATACAATGGATAAAAAGACACATGCAACCCCAAGGTAAAATTTTCCAGCCCCATGTGAACTACCTATAGTGAGTACATGAATTACACATAGAAAGATATTGAACAGTAGTTTTTATGGCAACATACACAATGATAATCCAAACAAAACCAAGTTTCAGTTTGTTATGTGTGTTTTTTTTTTTCACTTTTTATTACCAGCTCAAATAGTTTACGTTTAAAGAAATCTACACAGAGCTTGACTGGGAACAAAATAAGATCATCACAGCTGTAGGAAACATTAGTTGGTTATTTAATAAATATCAACTCAATTTGGGAACACAGCATGGGGATGGTTACATTGTTAAACATGTGTAGCAAGAAAGATGAATGGTTTTGGTCTCTTGATTAGAATGGGAACCTAATTTATGGATACGAACCTGATCCTTCAGGAATTTCTGGAACACTGTGTTTTATGGCACAAAGCACAGTATGGAGCAGACAAGTAAAGCAAACATGATAAGCAACATACACATTGAAACATTAAGCAATTTAAGAGCTCTCCACTGCCACCTAGAGCCCGATGTTGACAGTAACAGGTTATCTTTACAGTACATTTATTGGCAGGTTCAGATCCAGAAATTAACTATGGATGCAGTATGTACATGCAAACATAACAATGTCCTTAATTGGGTTAGTAAACTAAAATATTGCAACATTGTAAATTGATTTTCTATTTTGGTTTTAAAAGAGTCATAAGGTGCAAACATTATCCAATAGGCATTTAAGTTCTCAGTGGCATTGCTGTGAAAATGTTCAAATCAATACTATGGCAATATTTTTCAGCACAAAGCCCTAGGAAATTAAAGGGACACAAACTTTAAAATAAACATAGCCAAACAGTCTCTCCTGCAGAATAACGTATACATTGCAAACATTTTTACATTCCTCCTCTGTAGTTTTTGTGCAAATTTACCATGGTTGACTCCTCCGTTTATGGTCTGCAACCACCGTTTTGCACATTGAGGGACCATAGTAATTGAATTCATGTCCACGCAACCACAGTTACATCATGTACATCTCTGTTACTGGCTTACTCCCTGTAGTTGCCCTGACCAAATGCTCCTACTGTCTTCTCAAGAGTGGGGGCGGGTACAAAGTCAGCTGGTTGCTGCTTAGCAGAATAAGTTGCTTTCCAACCTTGCCAACTGTTGCCCTTTGCCTTTCAGGGCAATAAAAAAATAATTTGCATATTCGGCAATGATGCATCATGGGAAAACATGCTTGCTCACTTATAACTGAATTATTTTAAATACCTTCTGTTTTATAAATGCAAAATAATATTTAGCTCTGAGAGGAAATACAGATATTATAAATTGAAAATGAATGAACTAGGAAGTTATTCGTCATAATTTGCTCTAAAAACATTGAAAATATCCTAACCTATTCTTTAATAGAAAGTACAAAGGTTCCAGAACAATAAGGACTTGATTTACTCATGCATCTTGGGGAGCCTGAAAAACATCCTCTGCTTTTAGGTGGCAAGGGATACACCACAGTGAAGACTGCAAGGAGAACTTTCCATACATATATACTGTATAAAGTTTTTGTTGCAGACAAATGTACACAATTGACCATTGGATGGATTGACCATTCATTCTGTAAGCTTTCAGCACCATTATTATGGTCTGATACCATCCAGGCAAAGGCATACTCATACCATCTAATAGCAGACAATTAAAAAAAATAAAATTGTCCAGGGCAGTTTTGCTGGACCACTTATGACCTCTGATCTCCAGCCAGAAGATCCTTTAGTAAATCAAATCCCAAATTTGCTAATCATTTAAATATTACACCAATTAAAAACATGGGGTTGAAGTTCTTATAAGATCATACACAGAGCATCCATGACCACATTGGCCATCACAATGCAACCTCTCATACCTTAAAGGAGAACAACAATATGGATAAAAATGACAATTACATCTGTCACAATTCTGACTGTCAGAAAAGATTCACACTGCCTTTTATGAAATGGTTGGTTTGGTCCTGCTACTTGCTACAGAAACAGGATTCTGTTGGACCATACATTTTATGTCTTGCTATTGGTCCAAAACTTGATAGAATACTTTTGTTTTAATCTTCAAACACCGCATCTGAAAACAAATCATCATCATCACATACAAGCTGTAACTCTTATACTGTGTGTGGAGTTCTCCTTTAGAGGTATTATAATAGCGGCATAGAGGCATAAGAGTCTCATCCCTAAGTGGAAGTCTTCAGGTGTCCATACACAGGGCAGACAACAGCCTATCCTCAAATGAAATCCATATTGCTGCACTTCCTAGTGTGGCCCACAGATAATCCATACTGCTGCATTTCCTGATTTGGCCCATAGATGTTTGTCGTTAATGTGCAGTGGGAGTCGAGCACTCCACAGGAGGGAAAGATCAGCTATCAGTAGTAAGGGCATTTTCATGTGAATGTTTCCACAAAAGCCTGTTACTGCACATCTACACTGCCTTTTAGAAACTGCTCAAACTGGTTGCATTACTTGAGCTGACTGAACTATGTATATTAACAACTCATCGTTTTAATTACTAATAATTAGGAATTACGCAGGTTCCATGGTAAATAAGAGAATTAATGATACAATTCTATTAATGATAAAATTAGAGAACGATGGCCTCTAGGGTACGTCATGGAGCAATGTGCGCACGACATCACGCAGCGGGTGGGGGAGCAGTTTGCACAATGGGATCAGCCATCCCTGGGGGTCAGTTAATCTGCCAGGCACATGTCTGATTATCGGCTGAGGTGGTCATTATTGGCCACCTTGGCCGACTTTAAACAAGCCTGTGTACGATGAAGTGTGTCAACCCAGTTCCATAACAGAACTGATCCTAATAATTGTTTGACTGTTCTAAACGTTTACCACAGCTTGAGACACGCATGAGTGTCAGAATAAATAATTATCTAGTTAATGCTTTTTTTCATGTGACACATATAAATATGTAGTCAGGGTTCAATTCCGTATCTGAAAAATCCTGATAAGGTCTCTTTCACACTTACACCAATCTGTTGCATTTCACAACAACGTTACATTCTGTTGCAGAAGCAGTGATAGTCCCACGGGGGTTATCACATTGATCGGCGGGTACCATCGGGATGACAGAAGAGCTCCAGTGCTTCGTACGCATTTAAGCAGGAAGTGAGGCAGACTTTTATTGTAAAGCATTTCTCACTGTATGGCTGCACTGGTACTGTGGGACCTGCTTTCAGAAGCCATTTACTGACAGGACTACTTTATGGCTGCATTTACTTATCAGTGAGGGTTACGCTGTAGTCTGACCCAGTCCGACCCGGACAAACTGTCACTTGCATACCTGATATTTAACTCTTTCAGGCAGAGAAAGAAAAAAAAAGGAACACAGGCTAGTTATTTGTGTGCTAGGCACTGTACATACACGTCTATCTTATGTCACGTCACCTCGGTTGTCCTTTAAGTTTTCATTAAGACTAACCTAGTGTGATACATGGTTGTTGGTAAATTATTATAATTGCATAGGCTTACTAAAAAAAAGATTTTTATTTGTCTAAACCTCACTTACTTTACCTGTGGTTGATTTTAGACTGCAGTATTTTCTCTTTTAACTAGAAATTCTGCTGCCTTGTCAATAGGCTGACTTGATGCTGCTAACAACTTTTATAACATTATACCTTATAAACACCATCCTACATTAATAGGCAATATAATAACTATGGGGCTCTGCTAGACCTCAATCTCATATTGCAGCCTGGTCTTGACTAGGGATGGTCAGTAAGATGCAAATGATTATGAGCTGATGCAGACTTCATGCTCTTTTATGGAAATGTATGTAGCTTGAAAATTGACCAATGACATGAATCCACTGAGACATTTGATTGGTCTGTTTTCAAGCTTAAATTTACAAACATTTTTTTGGGGGGGATTGTTTGCATCTCATTGACCATTCCTAGTCCTCACAGGGCAGGTGCATCTGGCCTTAGTGGGTCTCTTAGCACCAGTCTCAGATTAAATAAAGCTTAATAAAGTTTTTAAGGCGCAATACTTATTCAGTTTATTACACAAATCCATCCATAGCTAGTTCAGGTTAAAGGGATGAGTTGTCTGCCCTGCGGTATGGCCAACCATGTACAGTAGTCTCAGACAAGCTCCGAGTAAAATGAAAGAGACAGATAAGCTCCACAACAGGTATAAACATACAAAGCAGAACATGGAGTGACATGTTGAGAATTTGTGCTAATCATAATTGTTACCTGATTATGCCAATGCCTTTCCAAAAAAGATTAAGTGCATTAGCAAGAAAACTACTGAAAATCACTTCTTCAGAGCCACTACGGCAAATATCTGAAAAACTAAGTAAAGCTTTGCAGGTGTCTGCTACTCTTAGTGCCTAGCAGCTTAAAAATCATCTACAAAAGTTTCAGAAATCAGGCACTACCACTACTCTAAAGGAAAGCCACTTAGGTTTAGTAACTCAATCATTCACATAAAAATAAGGATTTTTCTCTTTCCTTTTACAAAGGTACCATAGTCATACAGAAATATCTAGGAACAGTATTGAAATGTTATTTTGGGGCAATCAGACAAAAATAGATATATATATATAGCTATATATAGGGGGAATTTTGAAAAGAAATACACTTGTACCATTGTTAAGGTGCAGAGAGGGGCAAACAACCTTTGCAAACTAAAATATTTTTTTTTGGATTGCAGCTAATTAGGATTCAGGAAGAGCCACACTTCATATAGTGACAAAGGTCTATGTAGGGTGCTAAAAGTGCTAAATAGGAAGGTGAATTCTATATGGTTAAAAAATATTTCATTATGATTGGCAGAAGTTATAGCTTTTTCCCGCACACACACAAAAGCCATCCGTAAAAAGAGAATGGTATAAGCTCTCTCACTATTGTATCAGCAGGAAGAATACTGGCTGCACAAACATATTTACACGTGTATAACCAGTAACAACACTTTTAAATAGGCTAAATATAGGTCTGGTAAGTAAAGCGACCTTGTCAAACGCATCTACAGTTTATAACTTACGCCAGCATTGCCTGTACCTTCATTCTTACAAAAGTCATCATTCAAAATGTCTGCGGATATGATCATCATCAACGTTTAACGACAGGCTAATATAACTGACTACAACACGTTAGCATCAGTAGAACTAGTAATATTCCAAGCATCTAGTCTTGAGGTTCTATTTCATTCACATTTAGGCAGTGCACCCAAAGGCCCTACATTCTTTTTCTGTTACCTCTTTCAGTCACAGGAAGTCTTTCTTGTGGGATATGTACATAATTAGGACAACACTTTCTGACATATTTGATTTGGGATACTTGCAAAGTGATACATTATCCAATATAATTATTTGAATTATTCATCTATATCTACAGATGGCTGTTAAAAGATAGCAGAGATTGACTAAGTCTACAGGAATTCTCTGCAAGCACAAGAGAACGAGGCAGGTTATGAGCTCCGTTTAGAATGCTAATATTCCTGCTTTGCCTTCCAATTACTATTATGTAACCATGTTTCATGGGAAAGCAGTAGAGTTCTCAGAATATTTCAGAGAGTATGTGAGCGGCAAGCACATGCTTCAAAAAGCAGGAGACTTTCCTACATAGCCTGCTGTAGATATCATCACACCTCAAAAGAGCAGTGGGAGGTCAGAGCCTTGAACATGTGCACCAAGTGGCATAATCAAAAGCCTGAGTATCCGGGCTAACTTTCTCTACGTGATTTAAAGCTAGTTATTTAGTGATTACAAAAAAAGGCAAAATTGCTTATTGCTCTAAGAAAACCCAAATCCTAAACAGAGTAGGTCATGAAATAATGCTGCACACTAACAAGAAACCCAAAACTCTAGAGGTTTGTGTGATGGAAACAAAATCCTTAAAAGAAAAGATGTATTATGTATGCATAACAGAAAATGTGCCTGATCTGCCACACGACCCAGTGGTGTGATTAATCCTCAGTGAGGAGGCAATTTCATGTGAATGGGAAAGCTGAGGGTTTCTCCATACAGCTACTGCTTTGCATGAGATCTGTGAGAACACTGTATTGCTTTTCAAAATCACTTTTCCAGTGTTAAGCTCAATACACGTGTACACAGTCTTGGCAAAAAATAAATAAAATAAAATAAATGACCGTAAGCCCATGCATATTGTTGTCTATATTGTCTATAAGCCAACTCTGGACCAGTGGCTAGTTCTTCCCACTGGGATACACCTAATGTAGCTGCTCAAGGAGGTCATATGGGAAACGGAATCAGAAGCATGTGTGAAATATATCTGACCTATTGGACAACTCCTGGTTGTGCTGGGAGTCATGAAACACTTAATGTGACCTAGTCTGGAAATATCAGCACCAATATTAGTATCAGCTATCTACACTATTTGCATCTAACACTTATATACCGAGTGCCTGATTTATTTAGCTACAATTCAGATACTGTATATAAACACACTTTTTGTTGGTAGTGTTAAGGCCATTAAAAGATGCAATGGCTTTGTATTCTTCAATATACAATGCAACTGATTTAATGTATTTACTATAATTACAGCCTTCAATGAAAAAGCAGCCAACAACAAATGAGATGTAAAAATGGAGGTCATAAAAATGCCAAATAATAATAATGAAAAAATCATCTCCCTAATGTCAATGATGGTGCACTGTCAGTGCGAGTGCATAGTTAAAGATTTGCTTTTTTGGAGTGACCCGACTACTAGCTATCCCTGATCAGTAAGCTTCAGACAAAACACTAAAAGCATAGTCAAAAATAACTGCATTGCAAGTGAAATAAGACATCTGCTAAAAGATATGCCACAATGTTAAATACCGTTAAAAATGAGCCAAGTTACACAACAGCATTAACAGTAATCAGATTACCTGTTCTTATACTTGAGGATTTAAAAAGAAATGGTAGCTGTAATTGCTATGTAAAAAAGTAACTGCACGAAATAAGAAAAAAAAATGTTATATATAATCAATGGGCAACATTTTTTTTTCTAGTGACAGAAAATACATTGGTGCCAGAACAGAATGCTATTTTACATGGGAACAGAATGTCTCATTTTCACTGCTAAAATAGTAGTAAAACATTACTGCCACACCGAAAGAGTATCTGTTAAGGCTTACAAATGAGTTAGGAACATGCATATCTTGCATATCACTGGCAGTTATGCAACATGATACAGAGCAATTATTTCATATGTTGTCAGTACATTAACATTGCTCTTCAAACTGAAACAAAAGTCATTGGTGGCAAAGAAAGACTAGGTTTATGGCACTTGGCATGCTGCTTTTGAATATGAAGCAGAACCTGTATCCTAGAGTGAAATAACTGGAAGTGCAGAAGACAAGGGATCGCAGACAAGACATGTGACAACCCTAACAATGGTACACCTGAGCCTACAATTTAGGTCTTCCTGGAACATCTTTTAAACTCAATTTTAATATAAATGTAAGCATAAACTATTATATAAACAATTTTTGGAACGTAAATCCTCATTTACAAAAATGACCAAGTATAGCTATTATCTAGTGCAGTGCATCATTATTTTTTCTTTTTCTTATTCTTATTTTTTTTAATAACTATTATATGAAACTAGTATCACGCTCGACTTCTTACAACAGCTTCTCTATGGAGACACAGTGCAGATGGCCTCCCACTTTCACTCTTCGTCCCATTGTTAGCCTTGGTAGAAGGCCTGCATGACTATCAGACCATTTGTTTCCATTAGTGGACCACGGAAAAGTCAAGCTTCAGGGCTACGCCCTAACATAGAGCTTCTGGCTTCAAGTGAAATCAGGGTCCCATTCTCAATTCTGCCCATTTCATGGATAAATTCTGCCTTGCTAAGTAAGGCTCAAGGCTTATATTTAAATACGGAGCAAAGTCTCATCATAAAGTGATGCTTCATTGGTCAGCACAGGAGATGAGCACAGCCGTCTGGGGGATGTCTTTCTTCTGCCCATCTCTAGAATGGGTGGCCCTAGGACTCCTGGGGTGAAAAAACACAAAGTCACACTGTAGAATAACCGCCCTGGTTACATAATAAAATGTACACTACTGACAGCAAACCCAGAACAAGCAGGAAGATAAGTCTAACAAGGAAAAATGCAGAGTCAGATAAGAAAGTTTCAAGTTTAAAACCCATATCTCACAATACCAGCTAATCAATATAGTGGTCAGTGTGCTCAAGTGTTACTTTCTCAGAGTGAAATTAGGCTTCTTCAGCCTCACAGGGCCAGAAGCAGTTGAGTGAACATGTGGATGGCACAGACTTGAATAGAGAATGCAGCCTGTAGAATGGCAGCAATGTTCTCCCCAAGCCCCACCAGCCGGGTGCTCCACCCGGCTAATTTCGCAAAGCGCCCGGCGGTCTTTCTCACTCTCCTTCTCACTAGCCTCCTATCTGACCCGGCCTGACAATACTGCAAACCTGAATCATGTAATTCATGCAGCAGCGTTGTACACAGGTACAGCAGACGATCTTCCTTACACTCTCTGCTGCTGACGCACTACAAAAGAGAGCTGCTAGCGTGTGCCTCTCATCCTTTTTAATATTTGCTGCAGTCCTAACTGGCCTCGCCTCTCCATGTAGTTCAGTGCCGGGGTAATCTTTTCCTATGTCTTTGAAAAGCCTACTGTGCAGTATGTGTGTGTAGTGTGTTCTATGTGATTTCTCTGTGTCCCCTGTTGGATGGCTCTGAGGTCCTTGGCAATTGCCCAGGTTGCCCTTATGGAAGCGCCAGCCCTACATTTCTCTGTCTCTCGCATACAAAGTAGTAGTAGTACAGTAGGAGTAGTAGTAGTAATAATATTCCCTCTCCGAGTTATAGCAACTTGGAGGGAGATGTATTATGTATGCAATAGAGATGAAAAAACTGTATTGTTCATAATTTGCTTTTTGTACAAAAAGGAATTCAGAAAAATAAGGCATTTTACTGCATGGGAGTGGATGTGTACTTGGAGATGGGCATACTGGGAAAGTGCAAACACTACTCTGTTTGTCAATCATCCAATTATGTTTCTATTTCACTGGTAATTCTTTTACTTCAACCTTCATCAGTCTTCTAAGGTAAAACCATTTGGGAAAAGTAATAGCAGGGAGATGGGTCAAACCTGTGAACATTTTCCATGGCTGCCACTTCGGCCAAAGCAGCTAGACTAAAGAATGCAGACATAGCCGGCATGTCTTGGGTAATACTGCAATTCTGTCCAATGTCGGTGTCTCCAGTGATTGTCAGTTCTGCTCTGCAGGTTCCCTCCATGCTGCAGCTATTTGGGGGTACTTTTTCATCTATAAAAAAACCAAATAAACAAAAGAGATACTTAAAGAGAATCTGAGATGGAGGAAGAAAAAAAAAATTATGCATACCTGGGGCTTCTTTCTCCCCCCCTTCAGGCTGATCGCTCCCTCAGTCTCCCTCTGCCGTGGCCAGGTAGCGCGACAGGGGCGGCAGAACGCTCCCAGCCACAGGAGTGAGACAGGGAAGTGCACACGGCTGGACTGCGCATTTGCCAATTTGTGGATTTACCAGGTTGCCTAGCAGGATGGTGAGGGAGCAATCTGCCTGACTGAGGCTGGAGGAAGCACCAGGTATGTATACATTTTTTTTTGTTCCTCATCTTAGTACACTTTAAAGTGAATGAGTAATAGAATAGAGTAAAAAAAAAAAAAAAAAAAAAGCCACATACTTGCCTAAGGAGAGGGAAGGCTCTGGATCCTATAGAACCTACCTGTTCAGTCCTAAGATTCTGTGTGTTCTTTTTAAACATTTAGTCATATGCACAGAAATTCTTGTTTCTTAAACACCCACTGTATCTATTTGTAGGTTTTAAAGCAAACCTGAAGTGTAAATATGCTGATGCGATAAACTATTGTATCTACAGCACTACTCCTACATATGGCTTTACTGGTATCCATAATCTTATTTTGTATATAAAAGGCTAAATATAAATCTACCGTATATGACAGCAGTTTTTTTTTAGATCTCACACAGGCAAATCCTAAGCTGTTGTACTTCCCCCCATCTGTTCCCCACACCCAGTTGAGTTTCTCACCCCCACTGAGCTGTAGGTAGTGAGACGTAAAATACTTTATATTTTTTTATATATAATTAATTTATCTTGTATTAAAGGACATCTGAAGCAAAAACCAAAAGTTTTTATGCATACCTATGCAGAGGACCCCAGGCACCTCATGGGGCTGGAGGAAGCCCCAGGTAAGTGTAAATGCATGGCTTGAAGCCATCTCAGGTACACTTTAACGAAAGCCCAGAATCAGGGGAGTGATTTTATAGTGGTGTTCACTAACTGGTAAAGTTAGAAACAAATTGGATAGAAACATTTTCCAGTTAAGTCCCAGAGGTTACAAAAGAAACCAGTGGGTGAAATATTATAATTATCTTGTATTTATAAAGTGTCAGCATATTTTACAGAGCAGATTTTAAGATTTCAGCAGGCACTTCAATTACATAAATTACCCTAAATCTGAAAGATTGTTTTTAAAATGGAATAAACTGTGTTTGCTTTGTGGAACCATTAGGTGACTAGCAACAAAAATAATACTAATAATCAGTAACCACAAAGTCACTGCATGTGAAAAAGCTGCTAGACACCTGCTTTTGTGAAGATGTAAGGGCCCGGTTTCCACAGGCGTTTATGATGCAAGGCGATCACCGCATTGCCTCACATCCCCCCGCAGATACTTCCGGTAGTCATGCGGCTTCCCATCAGCGGCTATGGGGAATTGGATGCAATCTGTGGAAAACTACAGCATGCTATTCATAATTTCCACCGCATTGCGCCAGTCCGCACAGGTAAATTCCTGTCAATGGAAACTGATTGACGTGAATTGGTTGAATTTTCTTGCGGGGCGATGCAGTGATCGCATTGCAGAGCGTGTAGTGGAAACCGGCCCTAAATGAGAAAATGCTGCTTGCAAAATGCTGTTCTCCATCAAAAGACAAAGGATGTGGTCCGCAACAAAATCTCTCCACAAAACTCTGTAGTTTATTTAGGGCGTATCCTCACAGCAGGTAAAAAGTACAAAAGCTGACATGTTTCGGGCCATGCGGCCCGTAATCATAGCACAATGGTGTGCTATGATTAAGGGCCGCATGGCCCGAAACATGTCAGCTTCTGTACTTTTTACCTGCTGTGAGGATACGTCCTAAATAAACTACAGAGTTTTGTGGAGAGATTTTGTTGCGGACCACATCCTTTGTCTTTTGTTCTAGTTCTAGGCCTGGCTGCCTATGGTCCAGCACTGCCTTCCACAGTGCAGTTGAGCGGTGGTTCCTTTTTCTTATTTGGGTTTCTCCATCAGTTATTTATCAGCTGCCCTCTGCTGGACATTAACTGTAGAGTAATTTAGCTCTCATTACTAAATGCAAAATTCCAATAGCTCATCTTAGGATCTGGAAAACATCACACAGCTTAATGTAGATTTGTGGTCTCTTTCTCACCTAAAACTTCAACAGCTGAACCAGCCTGACAGTCCAGAGACCTGACAAGATGGGTGATTTTAGTTTTCCTTGCTTTTCTCTTTTGACTTCCAACCAAAGGTTCCTGATTTGCAGCAAGATCTGGAATGTGCAGAGTTGAACTGGTACTGCTCATTGGCATATTTTCACTGCTGATCTTGTCTTCTGTTATGGCTGCAAGACAAACTATAGTAAGCGATATACTCTACTATATGCACATGGTATAACCATCATTATATAACTATATTTGCTCTGAAATATAGTTGTATAGACTACTCAAACAAATGTAAAATTACCAAACTGCCCTCATCTGTGCTTGATCAGCATAAACCAGCTAACCAGATTCTATTACCCGTGATCCAAACCCTTTACAAATATTAACCATCACTATGTTGGCCTAAGTCCGCACACCACAGCAATGAAATAGACACTTAACCATGGTGACACTTAACCATGGTTTCTGTAAAATTAAATGTGTATCTGTGCAGTACCTGGTTATACTTGATGCATTTCTAAGATTATGCTTTGGGGAGCAACACTGTGCAAATAGTCAGAGACATAAGTGGACACTGCACAATACGGGTGATCAATAAGATGCAAAAAAAAATTGGAGTTGATGCAGCATTATGCCAATGAACCAAACTAAATCCTGCTGACATAAAATTCGATTGGTCCATTTTCAAGCTGCATAAATTTGTTTAAAATATGTGCATAATCCTGCATCAACTCAGAATTATTCGCATCTCATTGACCATCCCTACTGCACAACACTGGTAAATATGCCACAGCACCATGTAATGCTTCAAACAGGAGGTTGGATGGCACCACATACAATAAACGAATGGTCAAAATTCTGTCAAGCATACCAATTCTACTTAACCATTTACCAAAGGTCCATAGTCCCCAGTTTCAATGTTCTGGGATTGTTCAGGGATCAGCGGAAGTCAGACTGTGATTATTCAAAAAATGGCTAATTAGCTTTCGGGTCTCTGCTGGAATAATCACCTATTACATTTAAACACTTTAAAATAAGAGACACAGACAGAAATGCAGTTTTACCTGCTGGTGGCAGTACATGCATGGGCTATGATAAAATTGGTACTTATCCGTTAGCCGGGTGCATCCGGCAGGTGGCGCCAATTACTATTCCAGGCCGCCATGGATAGTAGGGAAAGATGTAACTCTGGTGGAGTTTTGTCGCCACCTAGAGGATGCGCCCGGCTAACGGATAAGTACCATAAAATTACACTGTCCACCAGCAGGTGACTGCAAAGTTTGTGATGGCTTGCAGTTCTCTGCTCCACCTACTGGTGGCATCATGGACTGACTGCTATGGACTTGCACCTCTCCATCAGCAGGTGGCTTCCTACAGGACAGATTTGTATTTCAGTTTCACTTTCAGACGTTCGCATCACAGAGAAATCACATATCTTCATCAGCAGCTGTTCCTCAGTCCGTGGATTAATTATGCAGTACTTGTGGACTGCCTACACTTGTGGACTGCTGCTGATTTCTAGACAACCTGTTCCCTTAGGGCTCTTTCGCACTAGAGCCATTTTTTGTTGTTGATACTTTGCGTTAACCAAGGTAAAATAAAAGTACATAGACTTTAATTTTACCTTTCACGCTAGACGCTGCGTTTCGGCTCAACGCACCCGGAAGCGGTGAACCACCAGGAGCCGGTGTTTTCCCGTCGGGTTAATTACTACCGCCGCTGATTGCGTCGCACCACACATTCCCGACATGCCACAGGCTATTCAACGTGCAGGAAACGGCTCCTGCACGCGTTGTCTAATGTGAAAGAGGCCTTATACTTGTTATTCTGATTATCCAGTCCTAACACTGCATTATGCCTAGCAGTTGCTGGCTGATTACCTTATTATGTAAATGAAAATGCATGTCTCTGTAGGTTGCATTGAAAGGCAGAGGCATGAACTTTGAATTACAGGTTCAAAACATCTCTCCTCCTCACTTGGTAGCCATGTTTTGCATATATCAGAGTGTGATCAAAAATATATCATGCTAAATAAAATACATCAAATACCAGTAGCAGTAAGTATCACTTTATGAGCAAACAAGAAATTATGTTTGGCAATTTAAAACAGTTTGTAGATGCCTAAACACTACAGTGAGAATAAGAAGCAGAATGAAAGATCAGCCACTCAAAATGCAATTAGAAAGGGAATTACCTTTATCTATTGTGTTTTGCTTCTCCTTTTTCTGCTTGTATTTGCTCACAATTTTGTGAAACAGCTTCTTTTGAGATTGTAAAGCACCTTTAAGACAAAAGATATTAACATACTTGTCATATTACATTCCCTTTGTTAAAATACCAGTACACACAATTTCCTCATACTTATTCCAGGAACACACTACTCCTGAGCAATGTGACTAAAAATCATCAAGCAAAACTGCTTAAAGGGATACTGAAGTCTCAAAAAAATACTTAAAGAGAATCTGTATTGTTAAAATCGCACAAAAGTAAACATACCAGTGCGTTAGGGGACATCTCCTATTACCCTCTGACACAATTTCGCCGCTCCTCGCCGCATTAAAAGTGGTTAAAAACAGTTTTAAAAAGTTTGTTTATAAACAAACAAAATGGCCACCAAAACAGGAAGTAGGTTGATGTACAGTATGTCCACACATAGAAAATACATCCATGCACAAGCAGGCTGTATACACCCTTCCTTTTGCATCTCAAGAGATCATTTGTCTGTTTCTTTCCCCCTGTTCTCATGCACTGAAGTTTCAGGCTGCTCGTTTCTTCCAGCAAACAGCTTTGCCCTTGTCTGTAATTCTTCAGTATGTGAAAGCCCAGCCAGCTCAAAGGACTATTTATCCAGCTTGTAAAAGATGAGAGAAGCTGCCCTAATCTAAATAATACACAGGCAGTGTGCATAGAGGGGCCTGGAAGGGGGAGTTCATAGCAGAACCACAACACTGAAGAACTTGGCAGCCTTCCAGACACAGGCCGACAAGTCTGACAGGGGAAAGATACATTGATGTATTACAGAGACAGTGATAGTATAAAGTGCTGCAGTAAGCCAGAACACATTAGAATAGCTTTTGGAACTTGTAGGATGATAAAAAACAGGATGCAATTTTTGTTACGGAATCTCTTTAATGTGAACCTTAACTGATAAAAAAAAAAAAGTGTTTCACTTATCTGGGGCTTTTACCAGCCCAGTGCAGACATCCTGTGCCCACGCCGTTTCTGGCCACTGGCGTCCTTGATCATGCTCCCGTTGCCGGAAAATCTTGCACTGTGCATGCGAAGGACGGCGACAGCAGCGTGATCGAGGATGCGCAGGCGCAGTGGCCACCGACTGGCCAGTAGCCAGAAACAAAACTGTCTTGCTGCAAAGGACCGGTGGATCGGTTTGTCCCGGCGCAGGCACAGGAAGTCTGCAGGTGGCCAGTAGAAGCCCCAGGTAAGTGAAACTTTTTTTTTTAATCGGTTAAGGTTCACTTTAAGACTCCTGTGGGCGGAAGCGGTCTGCGTATGTGCAGTAAGCAAAAACTGTTATCGCGCAGGGTGCTCCCGGCCACAAAAGCGCAATCAGTGTGCACACGGCTCAGGGCAACGCGTGCGCAGTAGCCACCGACGTGCCAGCTTTGCGAGGGTCACCACTGCTGGCTGGAGGGAATCAGGAGGATGTCATGGGCACAGGATGACTCCAGGGGGCTGCAAGATGCCCCAGGTAAGTTAAAATCATTTTTTTAAACTTATGTATCCATTTAAGCGATCAGAGCACTACACTGTTTGTTTTAATAGAATGTTCTTAGAAAATCTATTGTATTTGTGCTTTGATGTTGCTTCTTGAGCTAGCCACAACATTACTGAGGTAGGTGGCCATAAGACATTCAATCATTTGAGTGATTTTTGGATTAACAGTGGTTGAAAATGGCATCTACTGATGACTGAAATGCAACTTATTTATCAACAGCGAATGATCGATCTATCAACCTGATCTGACCTCACACAACATATATCATATTTTCCAGAGGTCAGTGAGTCTTGCAGACAGAATACAGGGAGTTTCTACTAATGGCCCCTGACCCATCATCATCGCCGGGTACTCCCTGTGCTCTTCCCAGTGTGGGCTTGCAGAGTACACAGCTGGATCAGCAGGCAAATGAGTGACATGACATAAGGCACAAGAGTGCCTGTCACATGTAACTCCGTGATCAGAGGAAGCCAGCACTATTCATAGTGCTGGTCATCTGTGCGATATATTAAAGACTTAGTTGTACAATATAAAGGTTTGTTGAAACTAATAAAATGAATGTTCTAAAATACAGGATATTGTAAAAGTTAAATTCATAAGAATCAGGAGATTATCATTAGTAGCGTATGCTGAACACAAACAGCATGTGACCAGACATTTGTTTATTTCTATGATTATTGGTGACAACAGAGGACATCACTTCAGAACAATCACCTTTGTTGTTAGCTTTCTGTTGCTCAGCTTGGCCATTGTTAGGCTTTTTGTTTTTCTTCTGAAAAGCATTTTTGCGATCGAATGTCACAGGGCTGTACTGAGGAAGGCTATTAAACTTCTTCTCAAACTCTTCCTCCAGCTTAGCCAAACTGCAAATAAATGAATAAAGTAAGAAAACACCCTGCAAGTATAACAACTGTCATAAACTAGCATTCACCAAATTGTTCAGTAGCGGTTTTGTTTAAAGGGACTCCGAGCAGTGCAGAAACTATGGCAAGATGCATATCATTTTAAAGCTCTCTTTCTCCTCTTTCCAATGATATATAAACCGCCGCCCTACGCCTTTTAGTTTTTGCTATTTTCACGATTGAAATTGCCACGGACGCGATTTCAATCGCGAAAATAGAGAAAACTAAAAGGCGTAGGGCGACGATTTAGGTGTCGCCAGAAAGAGGAGAAAGAGGGCTTTAAAATGATATCCATCTTTCCATAGTTACATTGTATTACACAGGACGACACTTTCCCCAGTGTCAGCAGCTCCATTCAGCAGAATGAAGCTGCTGACTTTAGGAAAAAGTCGCCCTGTGTAATACAATGTAACTATGGAAAGATGGATATCATTTTAAAGCTCTCTTTCTCCTCTTTCTGGTGACACCTAAATCGTTGCCCTATGCCTTTTAGTTTTCTCTATTTTCGCTATTGAAATTGCGGCCGCGGCAATTTCAATCGCGAAAATAGTGAAAACTAAAAGGCATAGGGTGGCGGTTTATATATCATTGGAAAGAGGAGAAAGAGAGCTTTAAAATGATATGCATCTTTCCATAGTTTCTGCACTGCTCGGAGTCCCTTTAAGTATTACAAAGAAAAACTGCAATGACAGTATCTGCACCAACATACTGTAGTAACAGACATATAGTAGAATATACTGATAAGAACTGAATGTATAGTGGACAGTAAATCATTGAGAATATGGGTGTGTATATTTAATGTACGTTCAAACACGGTTTCTTTACTGTTTGAATAACATTTGCTTAAAGCCACCATCAAATATATTGCAACCATAAAACACTTCAAACAAAGGATAAAAAAGTACAGTGATTTAATAGAAATAGAATTCAAAGTAAAGATAGTCAAAAGCAACTAAATAGCAGCAATCATGCTGCTATATGATACCGAATTTAAATGGGGCGCAAATATAAAAACAACCTGGCAAAAACAAAATAAATACTAAAAGTCATGATTGACAATAGTTCTAGTTACTGACAAGCTAAGGTGAGAAAAAGAGATGCAAATTAAATATGTTTGATTTCTTCCAATTTTCTTCATAGTGCTGGCATTACAATCAAGATGGCAACTTTAATGCAGGCAAAAAAAAAAAAAGTCAGTTAAAAATGTCAGCTATGAGAAAGTAGTAAAAGTGAAAACATGCTGCGGTAAGCAAGCCTTTTACTACACAATGCAAGTGTCAAGTATGCCTGAAGTTTTAAATGTTTGCCTTAAAGGGGTTCTCTTGCACGTTTTAAAAAACAAAAACTGACACTTACCTGGGGCTTCTATGGGCTCCCTGCAGCTGTAATGTCCCGGCCCGTCCTCCTACGATGCTGCATTTCCTGCCGCCGGCACCAGTCTAATTATTCGTCTAACTAGACGAATAGAACCGCGTGCATCATCGTGAGCTTACTGCGCAGGTGCAGTACAGGAAAACTTCATACTGTGCCTGCGGAGTAAGCTCCCGATGAGGCGTGCAGGAGCGAGCACGCGTCTATTCGTCTAGTTAGACAAATAATTAGACTGGTGACGGTGGCGGGGAATGGAGCATCATAGGAGGACGGCACAGGACATTACAGCTGCAGGGGACCAATAGAAGCCCCAGGTAAGTGTCAGTTTTTGTTTTTTAAAACATACAAGAGAACCCCTTTAAAGAGAGCCCAAGGTGGGCTCATATAATTAAAAAAAAACAACAAAAAAACCTAGGCTACCTGATCCAGGGTGCTGGGTGGATCAGGTAGCCAACATCCCCACCGCTCTCGGGCACTCTGTTGGCCCACTTTCACGATCTCTGGGTGACACCGCTGGAAAGAGAGAACTCTCTTTTTACCAGCATGCAGGGAGACAGGGACTGAGCTGCCCAAAGGCCGCTATGGAAAGCCTGCAGGAACACCCCTTGTGGGTATTTGAGCAGGGAATCCCTCTCCTCCCATTACCCAACAAGATAGCAACAAATATTGTTGCTAATTTCGAGGTGTGGTCAGGGTCCCGGGGCTATAGCGTGGCGGTGGGGGCGAGAACAATGGTGGGGGACACAGAGGGATGTCATGAGGCATAGAACATGCCTCTGTATCCCTTCTGCCGCCCCCAGCACCACTTCGGGTTCTCTTTAAAGTACACTTCAGTAAGTAGGGCACGTAAAAAAAACGTTTATTCACCTCAATAATATATAAGCTCTGCCAACACCTCCGGGCTCTTTATTGTGTCTGGCCTCCCCCTCCATCTTGCCACTGTGGCCCACAAATTTAGCTCCAACTGAGGCCAGTCAGAGCATGGCGCATATGCTATTCACTCTGTGCACCCTCGTGGATAGCACTCCTGAATAACTGTGCACAGCAGACGTTATCAGCAAATCAGAACTGAGCATGTCCAGGACGCTACTGGTGACAGCGGTTGCATACAGCTGTGCAGGAGTGTGTACAGAAAGGGTGAACCGACGGACACTGCAAGCATCCTGGAGGTTCCACCTGAGTAATGAATGGCCAGCTGTAGTGACAAGACAGAGGGGAGGCTGGACACAAAGAGCCTGGCGTTATCTGCAGAGATCATTTCTCAGTATGGATGCGCTAGTCTTCAAGAATGTGAGTAGTTCCAAAGGCTGCCCGATGAGTGCTGGAGATTTAGAAAAACCAATTACTTCAACCAAGAACAGCGCAGGAACAACAGGACGGACTGAGGATCGGGAAAGGCTCTATGGTATCCAGAACCTTGCCTCTGCATAGGTCTGTATGAAACCTAAAGTGCACTTTTCACTTCAAATTCCCTTTAAATTGTGAATAAAATATTTGCAATGTAAAAACGAATTTCATCAAGAAATCATTACCCAGCAGGTCCTTCCTCCTTTGGCTTTATTTTCTTCAGTTTTTTAGTCCCACTTTGACTAAAGGACCAGGTGTCATCATTCCAGCAACCCTCGTGATCAGATGAACCACCTTTCCCTGGATTTCTTTTACCTAAAAAAAAAAAAAAAAAAAAAATGGTTCAACATCTGCTAATATGCAGCAATAACAGACATATATTATGCTTACAGTGCATATGCATTATTGTCAATGTATAAACAGTGGTAGTATACTGATCGGATTTACAAGCCCATATTACAATGAAGCGGTTCTACCCAGCAACCCACCAACAAATCCTGTGGAGCTGGCTGCAATCAATGTACAGGATGTGACATCTTCCCTAGAGGAGTCGGTGTATTATGCACAACAATTGTATAAGTGCCTATTTCATCCACATACCCTTATGATCATGAACACAGGAAGTACAGCAATAAGTCCCCATCAGCCTTTTAAGTGTACAAGAGAGAAGCAGGTCTGTACACACTTCAGTCATAAGAAAAGTATTTATACTTTAGATTGCATAGATTTCTGTTACACTATAGAGTTCAGAAGCGGAGTTAGTTTTTTTTAAAAGTGAAGGTAGATTTAATGTCAAATACCCACAGGAGAATGCTGTGTGGGTGTTATTGTGGTGAAACCCCTTCCGCAGTGTGAGGTCATGACCAAGGTCCTGACAGTTTGCAGTCTGTGAACCTCATTGCATTGTGGGAAAGAACGGCTTTTTCCAACTGCCAAGCAAGCAATATCTCCCTCTGTGCATAGAATTCTTAGTAAAGAACATTCTGCACAGAACTAAAGATGTCACCACCAGTAGGGTTTGCCCATTGTAAAATCTTTCCCCTCTCCGATTTACATTCTGAAATGTATCACTGGTGGTTAGGGATGGCCCCGATTAGGAGAACTCGCGGAGAAGCATGTGATCACTTTGATCAGCTGATAGATTTGTAAGGTCCTGATTTGCAGTGATAACTTCCTGGTTTAACACATGATCAGGTCCAGCAAATCAGAACCTTACAAATCTATCAAACTGATCACATGCTTCTCCACAAGTTCTCCTAAGCAGGGCCATCCCTAACCACAAGTGATACATTTCAGAATGTAAATCAGAGAGGAGAAAGATTTTACAATGAGCAAACACTGATTAAATAATCTATAAATGAATATTGTAAAAAATAAATTGCATTAATTATGTTATTTTCACGGCAGTTCCTCTTTAATTACCTTGTTTTTATGATTTCACAGTATTTCTATCAAGATAGGGGTGTGCAAGTTTGCAGCCAGGCAATGAATTAGTGCAGGTGTTATTTTTTTTTAATTATAATATCTGTTCCTGCCTTGTACAACTACGGTAATTACTCCAGTGAGGTCGGAATTTCTTTACAATACCCTAATTACTCCAGTGAGGTGGGAATTTCTTTAAAATGGATCCGAGATAAACTTTAACTCATTGCATAATTGTGTTCTTTTCATATAGGTTATAGAGCATTCCTCAAGCCAAATACGGTTTTGTTTTTAATACTCTAATTCCCTATAAACTAAACAAGCCTCGTCCACAGCTTTTCAGAGTGCCTTGGCATTTTCAGACAGTAGCAAGGGCTTATGGGAGCTTAGTCTGGGCAGGAGGAGGGGGAGGTGTTACTAGCCAAACATTTCATATGCAGAGGGGAGGAGGAGGAGGGGATATGAGGTTTTCACAGGCTGAGTGCTGGAGATGCAGATCAGCTTGCCTGTGTGTAATGTTTACAAGCAACATGGCTGCTGTCATTGTATCACAGGAAGAAATAATCATATTCTGTTGAAGCTGTTTGCAGCTAGATTTGCTGTGTAAACTATCTAAATTTTAGATAAGATATATAGACAAGTTACTTGTTATAGTTAGTTTTTCACCTGCTTTAATATATCCAATCAACAGTAATCCAAAGAGTATTGTTGCAAAGGCTGCAAAGTAGAACAGTTTGAGCAATTTGTCAGTTTTAGAAATTATTAACTTGCTGCAAACTGAAATAAAGAGATCATTTTTAACATTAAAGTGTATTTATGGCACTTTTAGAACGAAAGAAGAATTTTACTTTATTGACATTAAGAATAGAAACATGATCACATACAACCACTATTCAGAAAGTAGTGGTTGTACATTTACACCTTCATCAACTTCTTACCTCTGTCAACATTGGCCCGTAAAGTGGCTAACATCCCCTCAGAAACAAGCGTTTTGTAGAGTGCCCCTTTGCAGGCCCTCTCAGATTTCCTTGATCCTGAGGCCTCGGCTTTCTTGATGATGTCACATTCTTCAGATCTGAGAATTTCGGGCAAGCAAAACATAGATACATCCTCAGCAGGAGATAGTGGTTCTTCCTTCATCTCTTCAGGTAATTCAGTGGGGGATTCCATGGCGGACATTGTAATTATGGGTTCTGGTTCTATTAAGTCTTTGGTAGTCTCTGAGGCTTGATCTTTCAGGACTGTCTTCTCTTTAGATTTAATTTTTTTCTTTGTTGGCTTAAATTTGGATAAGTTATGGTTTGGGCTAGCAGCAGGACGTACTTTTTTGCATGGTGAAGTTGAAGGTGTGTCAATACTCCAATCCCCTTTAGCCACTGCCTCTATAGTATACATGACACTTTCAATGTCAGACTCAGAGGACTGCCTTCTTTTAAAGCTCTTCTTTGGAGACCCTCTCTGGGCAAAATCATTGTCTATATGGTTTTTCTTCTTTTTCTTTTTTTCCTGTTTTAAAGGTCCATCAAAGTGCGTGTCTGAGTGATCTGAGGAAGGCGAGTCGTGTTTGATAATTTTGCTAAAATCCTCCTCTTGACATATGTTTGTGCATTCTTCAAGGCGGTTACACACTGTGTTTTCAACAGGCTTCTCAGCATTCAAAAGATTCAGTTTTTCTGGAGTGATATTTCCTGAAATTTCTATTTTCCCCTCTTCTGATGCCACACACATCTATAAAAAAAACAGGCATCAGACAAAAGCAATAGCTATTGATACCAACACATATACAACTGCAAGGATGTTTCAATTTCACACACAACGGTTGTACTAGTAAAAGGTCCTCACAGATATTAGCCAATAAGGTGTCATGTTCAGACAGGATTAGCTGAATTGCTGATGAACTAATGGACATGAGAGCTGCAGTTGGCCATGCAATTGGTTTTAAGAGGTACAGTTAATTATTGGTCATACTTCAAATTCCTGACTGATATTGTTCCTCATATACTAAAGCATTGCCAATAACAGGTCATTGCTTATCTCACCTACCTTTAGACATTCTTAAAGTACACTCCGTTGAGCGCTTTAGGTTCACATATATAGACATACGAAAATTGCTACAATATGTGGCCATTTTTAGTTGGCCTGAGTAACAATTTTAAGTCTATACAAGCCATCCTGTTGGTATTGACCATCCATGGGATATTAGCAATACACTGGATTGCATTCTCCGGGCCAACAGTTACTGCATTCCTCTATAGTAAAAATTGTTGCGGTCTCTGCGCTATGATAGGTTTTCTGGCACAAATGCAGTACGGCCACACTCATGCATGAAGGGGAGCGCCTCTGGAGGATTCAAAGACTTCCCTCTTCATAGGTAAGTATCTAACTTTTTTGTTATCACTCACCTTGGGTTTACTTTAAGAATTTTAAAACTGGTGCAGAAATGTACTTCTAAGCACATTCTCACGTACAAGATAGGTAACATGCGTGAACATGCCCGCGGAAGCCTGAAACAAGTATCATAACACTGATACACAGGACCGCAAGTCTTGACTGTTGCAACTGTTGACAGCCAGTGAATTTTTCCATTAGCGCTGACTGAGTTTTCAGGTACACACTGAAATCTAACCAGCAGTGCAGATCGATTTCAGCAGACACTTAGGAACTCAAGTCACTGCTGATCAGAAATTCATTCAGTGCAGTCTGTGGCAATATCGCTCTTCTGTAAGGGAGATCCAAAGCTCCAAATGACACATCAAGTATGGGGTAATGTATGATCTTTTAACAAGGCTAGATAATAAAATCTGGAAAGCTAATGTAATTATATGGGCTCGTTTTATATCCTAAATACGCCATCAGATTCCCAATCGTATGTAAACAGTTTCTGCCTGGTTGCTTCGGGTTCTGAACTCTGTAAACTGGACTTGGGTCTGTGTTGCTGGACACAAAACCTGCAGAGACCACCATCAGCTCAAGCTAAATCTCTGTATATGGTTGAGATGTACATTGCAAAACAAAAACAAAAAATCATAAATGAATAAATGTGGATCAGGGTTCTTTTATTCATATAATTAGGACCTTTCACAATGTGGAAAATAATAGAGCATAAATATGTCTATAACAGAGTCCATCAAGAAATGTCCTAAATGGTTATTATGCCAAATACAGTATATAGTAATTTATGAACTACATTTCCTACCTATTCCAGACGAAAAATGCTACTGAATAAGATCTTACAGAGAGGTTTACTACGGTATTCCCTAAGCAGTAAGGAAATGCTAATAAACTTCACAGTTGTTACCTCTGCAAGCTGAAACAATGCTGATGTCCCACACTGCTTTGCTGATGTAGATGAATCGGAATGTGATGAGCTTGAGGAAATCTACACTCAAAACCAACAGACCCATCAGTCATACAATGAAGAAAAAAATACCGAGAGACAATAATATATGGTTAACACAATTCGATGATGATATGAAGCAAGAAAACGGGTTTATAATAATTGAAAAGGAGATGTGTGCTCAGTTATAATGCTGTATGTGTTCCACTAAATGCTATATTGGTTTTCATCAATGAAATGTTCAGAACTTCAGATGTTTACATACTGATGTTTTATTTTGTATATTTTGTGTTAAAACTTTGTACTTTGCTTGTTGTTAAATAGTAGGAGTGCCAATGTTATAGATTGCAAAAACTTGTGGGTGTTTGAATAAAAGCAAAGATGTATCTCTCTAAAGACAGCTCCCAGCAGCAGGATCAATGGACAGAATTCTGTAAACTCTACTAATGAATCCCTCATTTCTCTGCATTTTCTCTAATGTAGTTGTCCTAGGCATCATAATAGTTAAGGTGGTATTGAAGTTGTTACCAAAGTGCGTGTTACTTCACAAAGTTACATACACCAGCGATCTATCGCTACGTATTTTACCTCTGCTAAGTGGAAGAGAGAGGACTTTCCACAACTTTTTGTCGTTTCAGACTTGTTAACTTGCAAGGTATTTGACGATATCTACAAAGGATTTATAAAGAGACAAAACCACAATTTCTTATTTTTGTACATGTACACTTATTACATTTACAATAGCGCACAGTTAGAGATGTTTTCCTTCACAATTCACCATTATAAAAGCAACCACACTAAAAAAAGAAAACATATTGGCCATATTGCTCTAACAGCATTATAAATAGAAAATACAACCATATTGCCTTGCTAATCCATAACCATTTTTAAAATTTTTGAATTAAAATTCAGGTCTTTTACCATATTCAAAAATGCAAACAAATAAAAAAAATGCAAATTCAAAACACAAACAAATGAAAAACGCAAACTCATGATTTTTCTGCAATTTTTGTTTTCCATTTGAGATTCTGGGAGCCTGTGTAGTAGTTCCAGCATGCAACACTAAGGGGAGAGGCTACAGCCTACAATTAAATGAATGGTTACACTTACTTGTGATTTTATGCGGGGACTCGCAGAAGAAAAATTGTAGAGTTCTAAATGAATTTGTAAATCGTACACTATTGTAAAGCATTACATGCAATCTAGCATTGCACGAACTCACACGTGATTATCAACAAGTGTGCTCCCAGCCTTACTGCTGTCCCTTCTACAAGTACAGTATTCAGACCAGTAGAGCAAATTACAAGAAGTGACATTGGAGCAAAAGTACAGGAACTCTTTAAAGTGAACAGGTGTTCAATGAAACACAGAAATACAGGGTACTTGAATACAAAAATCTAGCATTTTCTTTGAAAAGCACCTGATGACCCCACCACCTGCTAGCCTATTGCTGTGATCTGCAGTGTCACTGGCCATTTGCTAGGCTTAGAGGCGGCACTGGGAATTGTAAACTGGCATTTTCAAAACAAAGCTAGCGTTTCCCTATTAAAACATTCCACACAATCTGTTCATAATATTCAAAGTCTGTTGTCCCTCTTACTAAATGGAGGTGGTAAACGTGGTCAGTGATTGGCAAAACAACATTGGATGTGTGTATGCATCTTAACGCTTTTTGCTTTCTCTACTTGCACCTACTTATCGCCCCTCTTTCTGCAGCCGGTAAGCACTGAACATGTCCAACACTTCCAGAGAGCTATCCTGCTCTTAAAGGAGTACTGTAAGGGTTAAAAAAAAAAAATGTGTTAAACTTACCGGGGGCTTCTACCGCCCTCCTTCCCCACGCAGACATCCTGAGCCTTCGCAGGAAGCTACCAGTGATGTCAGCCGGAGCAAGGCACAGACGCTGTGTCTTGGGACATTAAAGTCGCAAATACCAGAAGCGAGCCACGGCAGCAGACCGGGGGATCGTTTTGTCCTGGCGCGGGCTCCAGGTAAGTTTAACTCTTTTTGTTTTGTTTTTTGTAACCCTTACAGTACTCCTTTAAGTCCTTCTCAGCAGTTTGGCTGCATAGATGTTCAGCACATAGCTATTTATTTGCCTTCACTACAGCCCAAGCTTAAAGGAGAACTGCAGTGAGAGGTATATGGAGGCTGCCATTTTTATTTCCTTTTAAGCAATACCAGTTCCCTGGCAGCCCTGCTGGTCTATTTTCCTGAAGACATGTCTGAATCACACCAGAAACAAGCATGCAGCTAATATTGTCAGATCTGTCAAATTTGTCAGAAACACCTGATCTGCTGCATGCTTGTTCAGGGCCTATGGCTGAAAGTATTAGAGGCAGATGATTAGCTGAATAGCCAGGCAACTGGTATTTCTTAAATGGAAATATATATGGCAGCCTCCATATACCTCTCACTACAGTTCTCCTTTCATCATTTTCTGTCTTCTTCCACCTATTATCCTTATTAATTTGACATTACACTGGGAGCACCCACGGTAGTGAACAGGCACATTGTGCTACTCGAGTAAAAGAAACCACCCGTGCACATCATCTCATGCTCAATACAAATTCAATAATTTAATGGACAAGCGCAGTGCTTATTCATGGCAGAGCAGTCAAATTTTAAAGGCTGCAGTAATGGGGAACTGGTGCCCATTATTTAATTTTGATTTCAAAGTTTGGTTCAGGTATCATCAACTGTTTTACCTGTAGTGTACATCCACTCATTATTAAACATGGCCCATATTTCATCAATCATCTCTTGTATTTTTCTGCAGAAGTTGAGGACTAAAATAAATACGGCTGCACTTCCTCTTTTGGCATGACAGGGGTAATTCAGTCCCACGAATGTACTTCTTCCATTATCATGAAATGGTGAGCTACCTAATCACCATATGGACAGCACATGAGCCATCTGGCAGCTACCAGTTACCACTGGGGATCATGGGAATGTAGACATGTGTCTAACAGGCAGATGCTTAGAGATGCTGTATCAGCCCCTTCCAGTAGTTCTGCTGCTAGTACACTGCACTGGGGACACAATGATGCTGTCCTCAGGGTATTAAAAACTATTATAAGCCATCTCAATATTATTTTATTTTTAAATGTAATACAGTGAACATAATCTGAAATGTGTATAATATATACTGTAAAAATACTACTATGCAGTTCCATACCTCAGCAAACTGGAAAAGTGCAGACTTCTCACAATGCCTTGCAGATGAAAGAGCACCCATATTTGATGTGCAAGAGGAAATCTGAATAAAATGAAAAAAGAAAGTGAAGTATGAAAAATATAACTTCTAAGGCTGTGATTGTTAAAAAGAGATAACAGTAAGCCTTATTTATGTAGAGAAGTCTATGGTCTGCATTTTACTGTTAACAATGTATTCTTACTATGCAGGGTGCTGTTAAGAAAGAAGACAGGCTTTGCATTGAGATGAACCAGAAGCCACTTCCCTTTCTTTTTGCAACACCCTCTAATGGTAGCCTAGATCAGTTGAATAGGAAAAACCGGGGAGGCTCAGGAGAGTGAGATGTACCAAAAAGATTGTTGCAAAAGATATTGATCCAAATGGTTGCCGGGTGCTAGGTACGGTGTAGCTCGGCCCTTGCATGTATAGCTAATATACCTGTCTCCATACAAATGTGCCGAGTGGATAAATGCTTTACACACTTGATGCTTTTGGAAATTGCTAGGTTTTGCTGTAAAGGGAATCTGGTCTAGTAACATTGGGTTATCCAGAAAAGAAAATGCAGCACTGACTAAAGTCTATTTCAGTGTGACTATTTCTCACCCTTACACACACTTTTGTTCTCAAGCAAGGTTAGCACTTTGCCAAAGTATAGGTGTTTTCAGAATGTACATAGTTATCTTTAGCTTGTACTTCCTATTCAAAATAAATACTATCTTGGCAAAAAGTGATGTAAAGTGTAGTATTCCATAACAGCCAATGAGAAGTTTGTAATGCTCTAAGCCAGGGATTCTCAAAGCTCTTTTGCATTACATCATGCATGTAAAGTGGAGGACAACTGACATCCCCTTCTAGGATGTGGAATATTCATTTATTTCTGTGCAAATAAAGTAACAAAACCATTACAAACAAAATGAAGCATTATTGTTTCTGCAGAGGCAGTGCATAGATGATAGTAATGCGTATAAACCGGACTTAAGGAGCAGGTGCTCACAGCTCCAGGCTGAAACCAAGTGTCCTTGCCCACCACTCACACATCTTTGAGAACCTCACTTTGAAACCTCATGAATAGAAATTCAAGGTGCATTTTCTGTTATTGCGTTGTCCTGGTCCTCCTCCTCAATCAGCTGTGCAGCCAACTACAGCAGTCGAGTCGCCTGGGCTGAGCAGTGCTGCACATGTGCTGGCCTAGTGGCACACCTTCATGAGCGTGCTCCCATAGCTGGGAGCATCGTATGCATGCACACTACATCAAGCCTCAGCTGCGCAGATTGCTCTACGGGAGCGTGATCTAGGATACATGTCACTGGCCCAGCACACGCACATTATTGTGAAACTTGGCTGCTATCGTGGGCTGAACAGTTGAGAAAGGAGAAGGAACAGGAGGACAGTGAGGGACATATAAGCCTACGATGGCTGGAAGAAGCCCCAGGTAAGTAAAAGATCAGTATTTCATTTCACCTCTGGTATCCTTTAAACCAGGTAAAACATGAACTGGAATTTCTTACCTCAGCAAATTCACATAGTGCAGATGTCTTACTAGGTTGCAAAGATTCTGATTCTTTTGACTGTGCAATATTTGAAGACTCCTGTATATAAAGACAAAACTGACAATTAATTTTGAAGGCACAGTACCAATTAGGTATGCAAGAAAGTCTTGAGCATGACTGACAAGTTGCAAAATGGTTTGCAAATGTCCTGTCCAAGAAGAAAAGTACTACAGTACATATAACAAATTATCGCCACATACAAAAGCCACTAAGGCCCTTATCCAATTAACTTTTGTCCTGAGTTTTCACATTGGAGTTAACTTATCTTCAGAATAACATTTCAACAATTACAGTAGAAACCAAAGAATAAGAACCCGAATAATTACTAAACTGTAGGTAAATAAATAATATACAACTTAATTTTTTTTTTCATAATTACTTGCTTAGTGGGAGCTTTAAAGGATACCCGAAGTGACATGTGACATGATGAGATAGACGTGGATGTACAGTGCCTAGCACACAAATAACTATGCTATGTTCCTTTTTTTTCTTTCTCTGCCTGAAAGAGTTAAATATCAGGTATATAAGTGGCTGGCTCAAACAGGAAGTGACTACAGTGTGACCCTCACGGATAAGAAATGATGATTAGCAAAGAAAGATAAAACACAGGAAATAAAAATGGCAAAATAATAACAATAAAAGAGCTGCAGGTATGGATAAACTGAACGGAAACATCTGGAAATGGAAACTATGGGTTGGTACGGTACTACGCATTACACTTTTTCAAAGGCATTTAGGAGTATGCTTGTAGCCTGAATCATAAATTATTTAAAAAGAAAAAAAAGAGTCAATTCATCTATAAAAGTTTCAAATGTATGGTACTTCTGTTTACTAAATCCCTTAACCACTGAGAGGTTTTTACCCCCTTAGGACCAGAGCAATTTTCACCTGTCAGCGCTCACCCCTTTCTTTCGCCAGTAACTTAATCACTACTAATCACAACTAAATGATCTATATCTTGTTTTTTTCCGCCACCATTTAGGCTTTCTTTGAGAGAGACATGATAATAATAATTATTTTAATCTAAACGCAATTTAATTGGAATAATACGAAAAAAATTGGAAAAAATTCATTAATCTCAGTTTTTGACAAATTATATTTTGACAAATTTATAGTGATAAAATAAAAACTTTTTATCACCAGGAAAAATTAGTAGACTAGGCTACATTTATGAAAAATAGTCTTTATAAAAATTGTTCTTGTTGCCAAAGGCTTACTGTTTTTACAGTATTAGAGGATAAAGGAAGAAATCTGGTTGCGATGAGCAACAATCATCCATGGAACTTCCAAAAGACCAAATACACAGAGACTCTATAAAAATTTTTCTTACAAACCAATAAAAAAAAAAAACCAGAGATGCAGATAAGCATGTCCTCCTTATATCATAAAGGCAAGAAATTAAAGAGAACCCGAGGTGGTTTCTAAAAATGATATCCGCACACAGAGGCTGGGTCTGCCTATACAGCCCAGCCTCTTTTGCTATGTAGTGTCCCCCCCTGCGCTCTGCTATGCCCCCATAAATCACAGCCGCGTTGTCGACAAGCAGCGTGTTGCAGCGGGCTGTGTTTACCTATGTAGTGTCACTCCCACCGCTCTCCCCGCCTCCTGCATAGCTCCGGTCCCCGCCCGCGTCCCTTCCCTCCCCGCTGCCTGTTAGGCTTGGAGGTGTATTCTCCACGGTCAGCACGTGATGCATAAGCTGACGTGAAGGAGGTACACACACCAGCACAAGGAATCAGGATATCCCGAGTTTAGTGGAGGAGAGGACTGACTCCAATAGGAGATTGTGGCGCACAGAGCCGGTGCAGATCCGAACAGCCACAAACAATACTTTCGTGATAACGTCTCAGCGCAAAGTAGCGCTGAGCGCAAAAACCAGAACTGAGGAGATCAGGGCAGGTAGACAGAATGAACGCTTGCTTAACTAGCCACTACTTAGTGACAGCAAGCGTCCACAACAAGACAGACTGGAATGAGGCAGCCAATGCGTTTGCAGCGATGGCGTGCCTCACAAAGACAGGACAGGATAGTCAGGAAATAGCAGGATCAAGATAGATGAACGTAACACAGACAAATATACAATAAGTATGTTTTCCTAGCGTATTACAATTACAGCTATCAATGAAACTATTTGTAACGTCTGACTAACATATGTATATATCGGCAATGAACCGATATATATGACATAAGCAGGAACACTGACTAACACTGGAGCAATACAGGGAACAGGACTCAGAAGGATTCGCTATCTCTTCGCAGAGATGAACGCAATCCACAAACGGTAACAGGACAGGATTCAGAAGGATTCGTTATCTCCTCGCAGAGATGAACGCAATCCACAAACAGGACCAGGAGCAGGATACTAACTCAGCACGGGTGATCACGATACGCGCAAACTACCAAAACGTACTGGAAACCTGACTAACTGAACACAGGATATAAACAGTTCGTGTACGTATATATCAGCGTCACTGATGTATCAACATAACACGAATACAAGGAAAATAATAAACGTGCTGGTATGCATATATATTGGCAATGAACCAATATATGATGCAAGACCAGCAAAGTATCTTTAGAACAAGAAACACGGTCTGGGGCTGAAGCAACAGCAAGACTAGCTACACTGAAACTATGATAGCCCAAGGAAACCCTGCAGGAAGCAGATCTTTATACTGAGGTCATCCAATGGGAGCAGACATGCAGATTCCCACACAGGTGAATGATAATCAGTCACAAGCTGACAGCAGGGAAAGGCAGACAAAGCTATGCAGCTTGCATGGAAAGAGATCAGAATTGCCTGAGCTGCAGCAGTACTACTGCCAGCAATACCATCATAACACCTGTCAACTCACGCTTTCTGGTAGAGCAGAGATTGGCTGGGTGGGTTGTAAGGGGTAGCACTATGCACTTCATCTAGCTGGAAACTCCAGCTCCATCTCTCCCTCCCGCCCTCCGATGAGTAACAGTCTTTATTTTATGCCGACACCTCTCTTGCCAATGAAAAGAGAGGCAGCCAAGCAAGGACACCCATACATCCTCGTCAGCAGCCTGCGGGAGTTATGAGAGAGGAGACCATGTGGGTTCGGCAATCAGGGCAGTCACAATCTACTCTTCTGCTGTGTCTGTAGTCTGTGGCTGTGTCAGCTTGCATCCTATTTGTAGTGCTACCCCTTCAACAATAACACTGCAGGAACAAAGTAGACCTGAACTCTTGCACAGAAGGAAAACCTAGCGAAATGTACCCTGTATGTGTTTAGAGTCTAGCCTGTCTAATTACCCCCCTTGTCCAATCACAATTTTTAATTTTATTTCTCCCGTGTCACCTGACTGCCATGGCAGATAAACTCATTTGAAAGCACAGAAGGTTAACAATATGTCTGCTTCCATGAAAGCAGGAAGTAGAAACAGTACAGATTTATTGTAGAATTTGTAACAGCTGTAACAATGAAATGTTTTCCTTTAAAGTTTATTATGTTGTTGCTTATCTTTTAAAAGGAGAGAGGAAGTTCTGAGTGCTGGTCTGCTTTAAAGGCCGTAGAAAGTGAAGTCCGCACGATGTCGGTAGAATCAATATGGCTTTATTCAATCGTTACACATAACAAGCTAAAAGCCAGCACCACATGCTGACATGTTTCGGGCGTCATGAAGATGATCTAATTCATGCTGCCTAATGTTATATGGTGCCTAATCGCATGCATTTATATTTTTATGCCTTTTATAATGCTTTTATGTAATAGATTATCTCAGTGTGGGGAATTTCTGTGTGTCATTTTCTCCCCCCACTGTTTTATATGCACCTTTCTTTGTGGGTGGGGTCTATTGAACATGTGGTATCGGGTGTAACCTTACTCCATATAGGAGTCACCCTTTCTCATGTGCGCCTATGCTATGATTAAGGGCATGTAACGCCCGAAACATGTCAGCATGTGGTGCTGGCTTTTAGCTTGTTATGTGTAACGATTGAATAAAGCCATATTGATTCTACCGACATCGTGCGGACTTCACTTTCTACGGTCTTGGATCTGAGGTCTTGGCAGCCTGCTTTCCTGCACTGTCGGTGAACGGAGGTGTGAGCGGAGTTCCACATTTACAGTGTATCTCCTGTCATTTTCTCTGCTCCCTCCATTGGCATCCATTCTCACATAGAGCTATCATCACCACCAGGCATGGCCCAATCTGAACAAAGAACATTACGCAGCAATGCCTCTTCATGCATACCAGGCAAGGATTCAACATCCACCAAAGTGCTTCTTACTACATCATCTAAGAAGGCAGTGTCCTCTATACATGCTGTGCAGCGCAATCTGGACATGGTCCGCAAAACAGCTGCAGCACAAGCAGCAGCTCAAATAGCAGTAGGAACACAGCCTTCGGAAATTTTGACAGCGTCCACAGCTACACAGTCTACAGCTGCAGCCAGCACTACAAGTGTACCTGCTTTGTGTTCGCCGCCGGCTCCTTCCGGGATAGAGGGTCCTGGATTGGATGTGGCCCCTGCCCTCTCTGCCGTTGTGTTGCCAAGTGGGGACCTCCTTGCTGGAGGAGTGCGCTGGTCTCCAGTTGCGGAGGAGGCTCCTGTCGAGCGGACTCCCCTGACTTCCGGCGCGCATCTGATGACGTCAGAGCTGGGCGCCCGACCCAGGCTACCAGCTTCACGCAGGCTGTCTCTGGACACCTTATCCCAGGGAGGAAGCGTCCCGCTTGCCCCCCGCCGCATCTCCGGCAGGTTTTTGCCACTGACTGGCCGGCCTTCCGTACCACCATCTGCGGAAGCCCCTGACCTTCCTCTGGAGGTTCGACCACACTGTGTGCAGCTGGTGCGTGGTCTATGGGATAATCTCCAGGACAATCCCCAGGAACAGCAGGCCATAACCGATCCACCTCATGGAGTCGCCATAGCGGATCCGAAGGTTAGTGATCTGGGGACAGTGACCGGTTTATCCAACCTGTCTGCAGCTGCCTACATAGCAGCACATGCTTCCTTTGGGGATGTATATTTATCGCATACTCTCGATCCCAATCTGGGTGCCCTATGTACTACTGGCTCAACAGTGGGTGCGGCTGGGCTTGATATGCCCACACAGGGACACATCTCCTTGCAGAACTCTGGGTCCTCTGACAACCACTTGATTGCACTTGGTGACTTGGACTATGATCCTGAGCGATCCTCAAGATTTGCAGCAGTGTTTTCGAGACATTTGGGGGCCTCTTCTAATATTAATTCAGAGGCAACGCTCAAATCTGCTTTTATACAGCTTGAGGATCTCATGTTGAAGGAGACCAAGGTTTGGTGGGACCTTACCAGTCTCAAGCAATACGTAGCAGATAATATTATTCCACGTGGCTTGAGAATTAGGAAGGTCCCTACCACCATCTACTCAGATAACTTTGTTGTAGAATGGAATGCCATTTTGAGTGATTGTTCAATCAAGTTGATGAAATTGATCATTGTCTATGAGGAACAACGATTGGTTGACCTACGATTGCAGGTCTCGGAGATCAAGGGCACTCTTTCTAAGCTCGACACGTTGCAACAATATGACGATTTAAATAAAAAACTTTTGGACAACGTGTCGAGGCTGGAGTCCCTGATCACCGACACCAAACGAGTCAAGTATTTACGGGATGTAAACGATTATAAAAAGGGTGTTGTGTATGAGTGGGGTCGTTGGGAGGCCACCTTCAGGTCACCAAGATCTACCTCCCGTCGACCTAGAACTAAACCCCCCAAAAAGGTTACCTTTAGCTCACCCGAAACATCTGACTCTCAATCTGAGCTATCGGATGCTTCTGGAGCACAGGTTCATGGGGCAACGGGAGGTATAGACCCTGCTACATGTTCCAACAATCAGCTGTCAAAAAACCAGCAGCCCATCCTTTCCCTACCCGCCCAGCACAAGAGGCACAACAAATACAAATACAACAAGAAAAAAGGCCGAGGCGGACGAGGAGAGGGGGTATAAAACACAACAAGCAGAGACGGGTGACTCCAATTTCCGATTGTGCCACTCATACAGTTGTTAATCTTTCAGCCACTATTTTGTCCGCCCCAGAGATCGATTTACTCTCACGGGGGCTCTCCTTTGCCCCCACTACACATTTTGATGTGTTCTCCACACTTCTAGATGTCAACAAGTTTGTCAGGTCTGTTCTTCTGAGAAAGCATTTTATTGACGGGCAGACTGCGGATGAAGTGGAGTACGATTTATCAGATGGTGGAGGTATGGCCTTGCCTGATATAAGAAATTTCGGGGACACCAAATCTCTCTTGTCTTTAGAGCAATTGCTCTCAGAGACGGTCCCCTTGGTTTCTGAAAATGACGTCAGGCCTGTCTCTATCCGCAATCCAGCCTTCTATCCAACGACTGCCCGCAGTCCCCCCGTTGATGCTTTCCAGGAGGTCATAGAGAGAGAACTACTTGAACTAGCTTCTGCTAAGGCCCCAGGCCTCCGCAGCAACCTCCCTCCGGCTGAAAAGCAGGCCCTCTCCTCCCTTAAAGACAATATACGCATTGTTATCAGGAATGCGGATAAGGGAGGAGCAGTGGTCGTCCTGGATACAGAGGTTTATCGTATGGAGGCACTGAGGCAGCTCCGGGACTTGGCCACCTATTCTCCTCTGAGATGTGACCCTACAGCGGAGTATAGCAGACAGCTGCTTTCGCTCTTGTCCTTGGGCGAAAGTTTGGGAGTAATCTCCAAGCGACTAGCAGAGTATCTCGCCGTTTCTTCCCCTGTTGTTCCGGTGTTTCATCACCTGCCCAAGATTCACAAACAGGGGTTTCCCCCAGAGGGCAGGCCAATTGTGGCTGGGATTGGCTCTCTGGGGGAGCGCCTGGGCAACTGGGTGGATGAACACCTACAACCCCTAGTGCGACGTCTTCCCGGCTACATACGAGACACTAAGCATGTGCTTAGTAGTCTACTGCACTTCCAATGGCATGACCACTACAGTTGGATAGCCATTGATGTTAAGTCACTATACTCTTGCATTCCCCATGCTCTCGCTCTGGATGCATTAGATTATCATATGGCGAGATACTCTGCTTTCTCCGCGGACCTCCAGTTCTTCGTCGGGCGTGCCGTCCAATATCTGCTTACCCACAATTATTTTCTTTTCGAATCTGATTTTTATGTACAACGTTGTGGAGCTTCAATGGGAGCAAAATTTTCTCCCTCACTGGCCAATTTATATATGGGCTGGTGGGAGGAGCTCCACTTGTTTAGTGACTCCAATATCTATTCGAGTCACATTGTGTGGTATGGCAGATATATAGACGACCTGTTGGTCGTCTGGGACGGCACGCACGACGAGGCGCTGCAATTTGTGGAGTTTCTTAACGGGAATTCTCTGAATCTGGTGTTCACTTCCCAGTGGACCTCCTCAGAGGTCAATTATCTTGACCTCACACTGAGGGGGGACCCCTCTTCTGCCTCTGTGGTTTCAGGCACGTACCGCAAGCCGTGTAGTGGCAACTCCACCCTGAGGGCCAACAGCTGCCATCCGCCCCATACCATCCGTGCTGTTCCCGTGGGTGAGTCGATCCGGGCACGCCGTAACTGTTCTGATGGCTCGGCCCTCGGCGTGGAGCTGGACACTGTGGGTTCTCGTCTTGGGGAGCGTGGCTACCCCAGGTGGATGATAGAGAGGGGTAGGAGGCGGGCCTTGATGAGAACCAGGGAGGAATTATTGACTCCTGGCTCCCGCCGAACGCAGTCACGATCCAACAAAGACATGACTTTTGTGACTGCCTATAGCCAGGAATATAAACAAATTACGCAGATTGTGAGGAAATCTCTTCCTGTGCTACAGGCGGATGAAACGCTCAATCAGATCATCAAGCAAGGAGTTAGATTTGCTAGTAGAAGGGCTCCCACACTTGGGAGCATCTTGTCACCTAGCCTTCTCCCTTCCAGTACACAACGACCGTGTTGGCTGACCACCCCTGGCTCATATAGATGCAATTTCTCAACGTGCCACTACTGTAGTGTCCACAAACCCACCCGTTCTATTGTTTCTTTTTCCAATGGTAAAACCTTTCCCATCAAACAATACATGAATTGTGACACGAGGTATACAATTTACCTTATCTCGTGTTCCTTATGCCACACCCAATATGTGGGGTGCACTACCAGGCACCTCAGACAACGTATAGCCGAACACTACAGGGGGGCTGGCTGGTTGACCCTAGAGGTGTCCAATGTAGCAAAGCACTTTAGATCAGTCCATTCAGGTGACATGTCCTCTTTCTCATTTCAGGGTATTGAGCGTGTCCTAAGGCCTGTGAGAGGGGGGGACGTTTACAAACGTCTCCTTACCAGGGAGGCCTACTGGATTTTCCAATTAGGGACACGCTCACCGGGAGGACTTAATGCAAGATGGGACCTCAACACAGTTACTTAGAGTGGATCAAATGATCACCCTTGTCTTTTGTTTACACATGATTATATAAGTTCATATCTTGAATCTCTTGAAATTTATGAAGATGATCTAATTCATGCTGCCTAATGTTATATGGTGCCTAATCGCATGCATTTATATTTTTATGCCTTTTATAATGCTTTTATGTAATAGATTATCTCAGTGTGGGGAATTTCTGTGTGTCCTTTTCTCCCCCCACTGTTTTATATGCACCTTTCTTTGTGGGTGGGGTCTATTGAACATGTGGTATCGGGTGTAACCTTACTCCATATAGGAGTCACCCTTTCTCATGTGCGCCTATGCTATGATTAAGGGCGTGTAACGCCCGAAACATGTCAGCATGTGGTGCTGGCTTTTAGCTTGTTATGTGTAACGATTGAATAAAGCCATATTGATTCTACCGACATCGTGCGGACTTCACTTTCTACGGTCTTGGATCTGAGGTCTTGGCAGCCTGCTTTCCTGCACTGTCGGTGAACGGAGGTGTGAGCGGAGTTCCACATTTACAGTGTATCTGCTTTAAAGGGACCTGAGCACCATAATGTGAAACTATTTCTCCCTAATGCTAGTTACACACGATGCAATTTTCTGACAGATTTACTGTCAGATGGACTATTTCCAACATGTCCGATCTGATTTCTGATCAAATTTGCGCTTGATTTCTCATATAAGTCAACGGAAAATCGATTGAAAATCAAAATTGAACATGTTGGCTACTTTTTCATGCCACCCGGCTGGAAAAAAATCCTGGGGAGAACACTGTAGACTATGGTGACACGCTGGTAAAAATCAGTAGAATCTAGAGATAGGCAAGTAGTGATCAGTATATTCTAGTGGCAGGCAAGAGGTGATAGTTAGGCATTAGATGACCAGTAGTAGAATAAAATCTTGATAGTGTGATACTGTGTGTCGACAAGAAGTATGTAGTGAAAGTCAAGAAGTGGAGACGGACGGTGGGTGCCAAGTGGTACTGGGTGCTGTTGCAGTGAGTGATGAACAGCACTGGGTGCAAAATTGCTGCAGTGGGTTCTAAGAAATACTTGGTGCCAAGTTACAGCAAGTCTTACTGGGTGCCATGTTGCAGTGGGTGTCAAGAACTACTGGGTGCCAATTTGCAGCAGGTGTCCAGCTGCAGTGGGTGCAAACCTGTATTGTGTGTCAAATTACAATGTGTATTAAGCTGTATTGGACACAAAGCTACATCAGCAAAACAGTGCTTGGTGCCATGTGGGTGCAAGTGTAATGTAGGTGCAGGCTTTGGTGGGTACTGGGTGTTATGTGTGTGCTGGATGTGGGCTATGTGGGTGCCTCCTATCCTATATACTGTATATTGGCTGATGCCATACCCTGGAACAGCATCAAATAGAAAACTCTGAGGGACAGATTTTCAGACTGATGACATATCAGGTGACAATTAAAATACACACACTGTGTTGATTAAAATACTAACAACTACTTTACATACTCTTCTACCACATATAAATATACACACCTCTGTCTCAGGACTTTTGACTTGTGCAGTCACAGCTTGATCCTTTTGGACAGTCAAGGCATGCTCTCCAGCAAGAAGTAACATACTTAGCCCTCCCATTTGTGTTGGATCTAGAAAATATAGATAAAGAATATAAGAAGTTTTTTCAAAAGGAAAAAAAAACTCAGACAAATCAAACAAGTAACTGGTAGATCAAAGGCATAGCACACTAGTACACACTTCAATGTAAAATAGGAAGGGCATAAAGAGAGTCTACTTTTTCACTTTACCATTTCAGTAGGTTTACATTTCATTATTTCTATCTAAGGAGGTAAAATTAAGATGTTGGGGTGTTATATTCACTTTTTATTCTAAGTTTTCTCCTCAGTGATATTTTCACAACTTATCATAAAATGTATTTTAAGCCACCAGCAAGCAAGAAAGTACTTAAAATAAATTTAATAGTACTTTTTCACCAACTTTTTAGGTGTAAAATGCAAAAAAGTTAATTTAAAGATGAGAATTATCTCCTAGGAGATAACTCAGGTGAAAAGTTAATTGCATGTGGGCCCTGGGGCCATATGCAATTCACTTTTTCTCCTAAGTTTTCTCCTAGGAGATCGGTTTTCATCTTCTGTTTACAATTTTTACATTCTGCAATTGAAATAGTATGATGTTTACTGGAGGTGGGGCAATGTGTCGGAGGTTGGGTGATTCGGGGTCTTTGAGATGACTTCTAGGGACAATGCAGCGCAGGTAACTAGAACTTTCTTTTACCGGACGACTGCCGGATTTTAACTTGCGAGCTGGAGAATAAAACTAAGAACAGTTTTTAAAAATACTTTTGGTGACTTTTAAACTTTTGAAACAATTTAAAATTATGGTTAAAAAAAAATAAATAATTAAATTTGCACCTTTGAGTTTGCTATACACACAATACATTTGTTTGTAGAGGAGATTGTATGTATATCTAATTTGCTTAAAGTGGATCAGAGATAAACTTTTACTGATTGCATAAGTGTGTTCCTTTCATATAGTTTATAGGGCATTCCTCAAGCCAAATACTTTTTTTGTCTTGATTTAATACTCTAATTCCCTATAAACTAAACAAGCCTCGCCCACGGCTTTTTAGAGTAGCAAGGGCTTATGGGAGCTCAGTCTGGGCAGGAGGAGGTTACTAGCCAGATAATTCAGAGGCAGAGGGGAGCAGGGAGGAGGAGAGGGGGCTGAATTTGTCACATTACACACAGGCAAGCTGACAGCATCTCCAGCCTGTGACAAACAGAACATGGTTGCCCACATTGTATCACAGGAATAAATAATCATAAACTATTGAAGCTGTTTGCAGCTAGATTTGCTGCGTAAACTATCTAAACTTTAGATAAGATATATATAGACAAGTTACTTGTTATAGTTAGTTTTTCATCTTGGATCTGCTTGAAGCTTAACAGGGCTGTCAGGAGAATAGTGTAATTTATTACAGGGAACTATAGTATATGACTGGTCATGAGAATTTATCAGCTTCATAAAAACAGGTCATATCAATAGACATAAAAGAAATCTAACAAACCACAAGTACATTAGCTCGCAGAAAACATCAGAAGACGTGCATTTACATTTAAGCTTCCAAAGGAAAAGAACAGGTTTATTCTTGTATCATGTGTTCACTTGCTGCATTACAGTGAAGAACGTACAGAAAATGGATGTAGTCTACACTGTAAGCCCTGCCACTAGGCATTAAGATGAGAAGAAAAACTGCTCATGCTGAAGCAGTCTAATAATGACAAACTGCGCACACTTAGGGCCGGTTCACACTTGCGGTTTTGCAAAAACCGCACCGGATGTCCGGACCGCACCGGAGCCGGATCGGACCTGAACCGTACGGTTCCTGTCCGGATCCGGTCCGGTTGCATACGGTTTCCGTGCGGTATGAACACGGTTGCGGTCCGGATCCGGATTCTTAAAGAGTACAACCAAAAAAAAAAAAAAAATTTTGGGGTCTGAGAGGTCAGCAGAAGGGGGACCTGTGGAATCAGGCCCTCTGCTGTTTAGCACTCACCTCCACCTCCGACATGCTGCCAACATCTCCGGATCCGGATCCAGCTGTGCTGCTCCACTCCAAAATGCTTGCCCATGTGTCCCCAGCCAATATCGCCGCAAAAATCCGCATAGGAAGTGGGGTAGAACATCCGGATTTTTTGCCAGTGTGTTGTGCGCTCTCCGGTTCTCATTGGTTTCCATTGGCCGGATGGTGCAGTCCGGCTCCGCCCCGGATACGGCTGCCGGAGGAGCCGGACCAAAAAATAGCGCATGTTGGAACGGACACCGGAGTCCGGATCCGGTCCGGCTCCGGTCCGGACGAAACGGACACATGTGAACCCTGGCATAGACTTAACATTGCTATGCCGTGCGTCCGTTTCGTCCGGCCAGCATGCGGTGCGGCTCCGGCACGGCTATTCCGGATAGCCACCGCTAATGTGAACCGGGCCTTACTCTTGTGAGCACTTTTAACACTAATGAGATCTGCCCAAAGGAGAGATAAACATGCACTTTATAGTGCTTTATTTTTCATTCTCTCATCTATTTTTAGACTGACAACTTATCTAATGCCAAGACGGTCAAAAGAACCACAGTAAAGCCAAATGCAGAGATAAAATTCAGTTATACTAAATGCAAGTTTCACCTTTTAAGACTATTTTTATATGTAAAGGGGTACTAGAGCTTTATCAGTGCATGTACTTTAACCTCCTCAGCGGTAACCCAGTCTAGCTCGGGCCGGAAATCCACAGCTCAGAGCGGTGACCCAGAGCTGGATCCATGGGAGTTGTGTAATGTGCAGGGCTGCTGCAGAACTATCTACCAGTATGATATTTAGGGTCTAAAAGCATGTGAAAAAATTGCAACACTTTTAGAAAAAGTCTGGAAGTAATCATACAGTTTCTCCAAGATGATCCGGCACAGCTCTTTTAATCAGAAAATTATTTTATTGGATCATGAAAGTACAAACATTAAAGCTGCATAGTGGCTACGGTCCACCGTTTCGGACCATCACAGTCCTTGTTCACGCCACACAGGGCTGTGTAGCGTGAACAAGGACTGTGATGGTCCGAAACGGTGGACCGTAGCCAGTATGCAGCTTTAATGTTTGTACTTTCATGATCCAATAAAATAATTTTCTGATTAAAAGAGCTGTGCCGGATCATCTTGGAGAAACTGTTCGCTATACCCTGTGGGTACAGGGGTGGATCCGCTGCACGCCAATTCCCTGACATCGCTAGTGTGTGGTCTCACACATCTTTGTGGCTGTGGAAGTAATCATACGGCCAGGGAAGTTAAAGGATACATCCAGGCTAAAAGAAAAAACAAAATCCATTTACCTGGGGCTTCCTCCAGCCCCTAGCAGCCTTCCTGTATCCTCACCGCAGGTCTGGTGGCTCCCGGTTTCCTCCACTGCAGAAGCCAACCTCGCCGGGTCGGCTTCCTCTGCGCTCCTAGGCGCGGGTCAGATGGTTTAGCCGACGTCATCAGTTCTTTGCTGCAACAGACCTGATGACGTCGGCTAGACCACATGACCTGTGCCGTGGAGCGCAGAGGAAGCCGACCCGGCGAGGTTGGCTTCTGTAGTGGAGGAAACCGGGAGCCACCAGAGCTGCGGCGAGGGCATAGGACAGCTGCCAGGGGCTGGAGGATTTTTCTTGTAGCTTGGACATCTCTTTTAAGGGTACCTGAAGTGGCATATAACATGATGAAATAAACATGTGTATGGGCAGTCAGTAAGGCTACATTCACACTATACTAGTTGGTGTGCGCATCCTGAAAAATAGGATCGCAGTTGTGTTGAAAAGCCGCATTGTACATTATCCTTGCAATGCAACTCATACAGTGGAGCACACAGTCCATAGACTGATGCTTACAATGCAACCATTAACACACACAATGGCTGGTAACTGATAGCATGCTGCATGTTAGGCCAACAAAATTGTTGCACTGCACCGCACCAGTGTGCAAGTGCCATTGGAATATAATTGCATCACATTTTTTCTTTTTCTCCCTGTAAGGTTTAAGAATCCAGGGCGCTAAATGTCAACACTATCTTATTAATCAGAGAGTCAAAAAACCTTAAAACTAGTTTAACTTTTAAATAAAAAATAAGACAATAGGATACCTGGAACATCCTTAAGGTGCGTACACACGCACTACTAAAGAGGACGGGTCCATCAGACCCTCCCGCTGGGCGGGCGTTCTCCCGACAGTAGTGGGTGTGTACAGTCTGTCTGTAGACTGATAAGGCTGTTTCTGAACTATCCGCTGAGCAGATTGGGCTTGTTCTGTACAGAGAGAATTTCTCAGCGCTCAAGTTTAGTTAGTAGCCCATTCAGTGGCAAGGTTTTTTTTATCCTTTGTTCCCTGTTTGTCTTGCAATTCCAGCAATGAAAAGATTAGAGAATAGTCAAATGATGGCGAGTAAAAAATCCTTAAAGCCCAATCTACACGATACGATTCTTTATACGATTCGATCACGATTCTATTTACGATTCGATTAAATCCGACATGTCCGATCAGAATTCGATTCAATTCGATTTGCCATTGTTTTAATCGAATTGAATCCTGATCGGACATGTTGGATTTAAACGGATCGTAAATAGAATAGTGATCGAATCGTATAAAGAATCGTATCGTGTAGATTGGGCTTAAAGGTGGCCATACACTCGTTAGATTAGCAGCAGATAGATCATCAGTTAGATTTCTAATCTGATGTGTTTAGGAACATTTTTTTACTAAGAACAGATTTCCAAAAGATTTCAGTATGAAATCTATTGAAAATCAATCTGATGGCATTTTTCAGACCCAGATCGACCTAGATTTTCCAGCATGTCAGATCGATGTAAATCGATCAAAATTGGCCGCATATCGATCGGCCGCTAATCGGCTCAGTGTATGGGCCCCTTAACCACTTAAGGACTGCAGCCATAAAACCCCGTAAGGACCAGAGACTTTTTTCCATTCAGACCACTGCAGCTTTAACGGTTTATTGCTCAGTCATACAACCTACCACCTAAATGAATTTTACCTCCTTTTCTTGTCACTAATACAGCTTTCTTTTGGTGCTATTTGATTGCTGCTGCGAGTTTTACTTTTTATTATATTCATCAAAAAAGACATGAATTTTGTCAAAAAAAATGATTTTTTTTTTTACTTTCTGTGCTGACATTTTTCAAATAAAGTAAAATTTCTCTATACATGCAGCACGAAAAATGTAGACAAACATGTTTTTGATAAAAAAAAACCTATTCAGCCTATATTTATTGGTTTGGGTAAAAGTTGTAGCGTTTACAAACTATGGTGCCAAAAGTGAATTTTCCTGTTTTGAAGCATCTCTGACTTTTCTGACCTCCTGTCATGTTTCATGAGGTGCTAAAATTCCAGGATGTTATAAATACCCCCCAAATGACCCCATTTTGGAAAGAAGACATCCCAAAGTATTCACTGAGAGGCATGGTGAGTTCATAGAAGATTTTATTTTTTGTCACAAGTTAGCGGAAAATGACTTTGTGACAAAAAAAACAAAAAAAAAAGAAATAAAAAAAGTTTCCATTTCTTCTAACTTGCGACAAAAAAAAAAAAAAAAAAATGAAATCTGCCACGGACTCACTATGCTCCTCTCTGAATACCTTGAAGTGTCTACTTTCCAAAAAGGGGTCATTTGTGGGGTGTTTACTGTCCTGGCATTTTGGGGGGTGCTAAATTGTAAGCACCCCTGTAAAGCCTAAAGGTGCTCATTGGACTTTGGGCCCCTTAGCGCAGTTAGGGTGCAAAAAAGTGCCACACATGTGGTATTGCCGTACTCAGGAGAAGTAGTATAATGTGTTTTGGGGTGTATTTTTACACATACCCATGCTGGGTGGGAGAAATATCTCTGTAAATGACAATTTTTTGATTTGATTTTTTTTTACACACAATTGTCCATTTACAGAGATATATCTCCCACTCAGCATGGGCATGTGTAAAAATACACCCCAAAACACATTATACTACTTCTCCTGAGTATGGCGATACCACATGTGTGGCACTTTTTTGCACCCTAACTGCGCTAAGGGGCCCAAAGTCCAATAAGTACCTTTAGGATTTCACAGGTCATTTTGCGACATTTGGTTTCAAGACTACTACTCACGGTTTAGGGCCCCTAAAATGCCAGGGCAGTATAGGAACCCCACAAATGACCCCATTTTAGAAAGAAGACACCCCAAGGTATTCCGTTAGGAGTATGGTGAGTTCATAGAAGATTTTATTTTTGTCACAAGTTAGCGGAAATTGATTTTAATTGTTTTTTTTCACAAAGTGTCATTTTCCGCTAACTTGTGACAAAAAATAAAATCTTCTATGAACTCACCGTACTACTAACGGAATACCTTGGGGTGTCTTCTTTCTAAAATGGGGTCATTTGTGGGGTTCCTATACTGCCCTGGCATTTTACGGGCCCAAAACCGTGAGTAGTCTGGAAACCAAATGTCTCAAAATGACTGTTCAGGGGTATAAGCATCTGCAAATTTCGATGGCAGGTGGTCTATGAGGGGGCGAATTTTGTGGAACCGGTCATAAGCAGGGTGGCCTCTTACATGACAGGTTGTATTGGGACTGATCTGATGGATAGGAGTGCTAGCGGGGGGGGGGGGGGGGGGTGATTGATGGGTGTCTCAAGGTGTGATTAGAGGGGGGAATAGATGCATGCAATGCACTGGCGAGGTGATCAGGGCTGGGGTCTGAGGGCGTTCTGAGGGTGTGGGCGGGTGATTGGGTGCCCTAGGGGCAGATAGGGGTCTAATCTGATGGGTAACAGTGACAGGTGGTGATTGATGGGTAATTAGTGGGTATTTAGAGGAGAGAACAGATGTAAACAGTGCACTTGGGAGGTGATCTGACGTTGGGTCTGCAGGCGATCTAATGGCGTGTGTGGGTGATCAGATTGCCCGCAAGGGGCAGGTTAGGGGCTGATTGATGGGTGGCAGTGACAGGGGGTGATTGACAGGTGAGCAGGGGGGATAGATGCATACAGTACACAGGGGGGGGCGGGGTTTGGGGAGAATCTGAGGGGTGGGGGGGGGTGATCAGGAGTCCCCAGGAGGCAGTTTAGGGACTAAAAAAAAAACAGCGTTGACAGATAGTGACTGGGAGTGATTGATGGGTGATTGCAAACAGTGGTCTGGGGGGTGGGCAGGGGGGGTCTGAGGGGTGCTGTGGGCAATCAGGGGGCAGATCAGTGTGTTTGGGTGCAGACTAGGGTGGCTGCAGCCTGCCCTGGTGGTCCCTCGGACACTGGGACCACCAGGGCAGGAGGCAGCCTGTATAATACGCTTTATAAACATTACAAAGCGTATTATATGCTTCCTATGCGGCGATCGTCGGGTTAACAACCCGCCGGCGCTTCCGATTGGCCGGCGGGTTGACGTCGCGGGTGGGAGGAGCCTATTGCCGGCGGATGCGCGCGCATCCTAGTGCACGATCCCCGGCAAAACAGTGCCCCAGGACCCGACGCCATTCTGCGTTACGTGGTCCTGGGGCTGCCACTTTGCCGCCGCCAATCTACAGTGGGAGGTCGGCAAGTGGTTAAAGGAGTTGTCAGGCAAAGAGTAATAAAATAAACGCTACTTACCGGGGGCTTCCTCCAGCCCCAAGCTCCCAGGACCTCCCTCGCCGCAGCTCTGCCCGCAGCCGTTTGCCGGAGCTCCATCCCGGTCCCCGGCGATGACGTCAGAGCGACCTCGAGGTCGCTCTGTACTGCGCCTGCACGATGGGCGCTGTCAATCACTGCCACATGGGCCGGAGCGGACTGTGCAGGCGCAGAACTACTGCGCAGTCCGCTCCGGCCCACGTGGCTGTGGTTGACAGCGCCGTTCGCGCAGGCGCAGTACAAAGCGACCTCCATGTCGCTCTGACGTCATCGCCGGGGACCGGGACGGAGCTTCGGCAAACGGCTGCGGGCAGAGCTGCAGCGAGGGAGGTCCTGGGAGTTTGGGGCTGGAGGAAGCCCCCGGTAAGTAGCGTTTATTTTATTACTCTTTGCCTGACAACTCCTTTAAGACACTCTGATAAGAGGCAATACTAAGGCAAAATTTGACTATTGAGTGACAGAGAACGAATTAACGCTGGAATTATTGGATTTTTTTCCATTTTATTTTACAAGTCAGGTTAAGTTCAAGTAAGAAACAGGGTACTGTAAACTGCATTTAAAATACTTATCTCAGCATGAGGCAGCCCATTACAGGGACTTTGCCCAGAAATATCTTTGTACTGATTAACCAGTGAAGTGGAATTTCTCTTTAAAGAGGATCTGTAACATGAAAAGATCCCCTGGGGGGTACTCACCTCGGGTGGGGGAAGCCTCCGGATCCTAATGAGGCTTCCCACGCCGTCCTCCATCCGTCAGGGGTCTCGCTGCAGCCCTCCGTGGAGTCCGTGCAGCGGTGACGTCAATATTTACCTTCCTGGCTCCTGCGCAGGCGCTCTGACGGCTGTCGGCTCCGAACTACACGGAAATACCCGATCGCCGTCGGATCTGCTCTACTGCGCAGGCGCACGTTTCCTGCGCAGTAGAGCGGACCCGAATGAGATCGGGTATTTCCGTGTAGTTCGGAACGGAAAGCCGCCACAGCGCCCCCGCTGGAGCCAGCAAAGGTAAATATTGAACTGACAGTCGGCACAGTCGCCGGCTGTTCGGAGGGCTGCGGCGAGACCCCCGTGGGACAGAGGACGGCGTGGGAAGCCTCATTAGGATCCGGAGGCTTCCCCCACCCGAGGTGAGTACCCCCGGGGGGATCTTTTTAATGTTACAGAGTCTCTTTAAAGAGAATCTGTATTGTTAAAATCGCACAAAAGTAAACATACCAGTGTGTTAGGGGACATCTCCTATTACCCTCTGACACAATTTCGCCGCTCCTCGCCGCATTAAAAGTGGTTAAAAACAGTTTTAAAAAGTTTGTTTATAAACAAACAAAATGGCCACCAAAACAGGAAGTAGGTTGATGTACAGTATGTCCACACATAGAAAATACATCCATACACAAGCAGGCTGTATACAGCCTTCCTTTTGAATCTCAAGAGATCATTTGTGTGTTTCTTTCCCCCTGTTCTCATGCACTGAAGTTTCAGGCTGCTTGTTTCTTCCTGCAAACAGCTTTGCCCTTGTCTGTAATTCTTCAGTATGTGAAAGCCCAGCCAGCTCAGAGGACGATTTATCCAGCTTGTAAAAGATAAGAGAGAAGAGAGAAGCTGCTCTAATCCTAAATAACACACAGGCAGTGTGCATAGAGGGGCCTGGAAGGGGGAGTTCATAGCAGAACCACAACACTGAAGAACTTGGCAGCCTTCCAGACACAGGCCGACAAGTCTGACAAGGGAAAGATACATTGATTTATTACAGAGACAATGATAGTATAAAGTGCTGCAGTAAGCCAGAACACGTTAGCTTTTTGAACTTGTAGGATGATAAAAAACAGGATGCAATTTTTGTTACGGAGTCTCTTTAAACATGGTGTGATTATTTTTATTTTTTTACATCAATCATCCATTTCATATCAGAAGTGTATGCTAGATAACTAATGTGGAAACAGGGAGGCTTCTTGTCATGTAATTTTATTAATCACTTTTGTTCTATTCCACTTGCCACATATTTGTTTATTTGCAAAGGAAAGAAAAAACTTAACAAATTGAGAGATATTTACTAATCTCCTGATATAACACATAGTAGACACAACTGCTGGGCAGAAATTGTGCATATGAAAAGTGATGGAGAGAAATTCAGTAACCTCTTGCCAGAAAGGTCATATTCTCACAAGATATGCATAAGGGTATCTTTACTGTTCATACAGCTATCATCCCTCAGCTTATCCATTTTAAACAGTTTAGGCCAAATCCAATTTAGTTTTTCTCCTAAGTTTTCTTTTAGGTGATATTTTCTGATGTATCAATAAAATGCCTTTTAAGCCATTAGCAAGCAAGAAAATACTCAGCATAATTTTGACAGTACTTTATCACCTACTTTTTGGTACCTTTTCATTTGCAGAAAAAATATTTTAAACAGATGAAAAATTATCTCCTAGGAGAATTGGATTGGGCCCTTCGTCTGGTGTGCATTACGATTAATAGAAAAAGTACACCCTCTTTAATATTTCAAGGTTTTGCATACCAGCACATAATACATAAAAAAATCTTCTGGTGCTTAGCCGGTCTTGAAATTAGGTAGAAAAACCTTAGTTGAAAAACAACACTTGACCCTCCAGGTGACATAGTGGTGTAAGAGCTTACATAGGTGCATTTCATCAGGTACAGCTGAGCGAAGCATTTTGTTTCAATGGATAAGGGATGATGGCATGGCCCACAATGAGGTGGCTAAGCGTAAATTTGGACAGTTTACTGGTCCAGAGCAGGCAGATGTATGTTAATAAAATGCCGAGGCGGAAATAAAGAAATCAGATATAATCTTTAGGAAGCAACTAAATGCTGAATAAGTCTAGGAAGAGTTATAAAGCCATTTTCAAACAAACTGGCATCACTCATTCTACAAAAAGAAAGATAAAATCGGACAGTAAATGACAAGACTATGTACTCTGTAAAGCGCTGCAAAGGAGGCCAACTCTATATAAATAATAATTAATCTTCCCAGTAGTGGATGTTACAGCAGGTCAGACTGTGTAGTGCTCAGAAAAACTGCAAAGAGTACCCCAAGAAAGCATCCCTGGCACTTCAGATTACAATGCTTCAGACTTTACAATTATAAAGAACTGAAAAAGAATAGCTTGTTTGGAAGGCTTTTCAAAAGAAAGCTTCTTCTGTATAAAAAACAAAATAGCAGCACATTGCAGGTTTGGAAAATTACATCTGAACAAACCAAAAGACTTCTTGAACAACATTATTATGTCCAACGTGGAGATGTCTGGTCTTTATGGACAGCAACATGTTTTGGTAAAAACCAAACAGCACATCAGCAAAAAAACCTCAAACCATATGACAAGCACACTATAGGGGATGAGTGATGATTTGGACTTGTTTTGCAACCACAGGTACTAGGTACCTTGCAGTCATTGGACAAATCAAGACCTCCTGTATACCACACGACACCCAAATTGCTATAAAAACAGCGTAATTACTTATTTCCCCACTGTCCACGGCGACCTGGAGGGGGAATAGTAATTAACCCAGCCAGGACTTTTGCAGGAGCAGGGTGAGTTGTTTTTCGTCTTTACCTTGCACCCAAATTTCCCGGTGGCCTAATTATAGATATGCCTTTTAATGGTCCAATCAAGGTCCAGCCCATTACTTGATCTTAGTAGATCTGCACATAAACACATTCCAACAAACCTCAATGAACTGAAGCAATGTGGTAAAGAAAAAAGGGTAAAATTCCTCTGCAACTGGCGGCCATAGAGAAATGATTATTTCAAGTTATTGCTGCTAAAGGTGGTTTTACAAGCTATTAGAATCATGGTGTGTAGTAAGTTTAATTTACTTTTTTTTTTAATGTACAAATGGCTTTTCCATTTTGGCTTCATTTTCAGAATGAATGAATGACTAAAGGTGGAATCTGTTGTGTATTCTTTTTTACAACAAAGTTTAGATTTGAATAGCCGTAATTTATAAACCAGATAATGATCAGAATATTTAGTTTGTCATTATATTATGTCCCAATAGCAAACATTAGAATTGAAAGAGGGTGTACTTTCTTCTTCTCATGACTGTACGTGATCGTAATGATAAAAACTGAAATTTTGGTTCCTGGATGAGACAACTCTCTGATCAGTTTTTTGTTTTTACATTTAAAAAGTTATCAATAGAAAAAACAGACATCATATACATTGTCTTAACTATACAAAACACTCAGAAACACTTCATATTACTGTGGTGAATTTCACAGATAAAACCTCATCTGTTATACATGGATTGAAATGTCATAAGCTAAATCCAGTGATGCTAAATTATATTAAAATATGCCAATTTATCACATTCATGAACTGGTCCCTCCATGTCTTTTATGATGGGGAGTAGATTTGGATCAATGGCTGTATTCCCATGGCAAAAAAAAAAAACAACTCACCTGCTATGCCAAAATTTAGCTGTGGTATTTCTTCTTCTTTGGACACTTTCTTGACACTTGGGATTTCTTTAACTGACTCTGGGAAAGCCCACAATTTCTTCCTGGTTGCGACAGTAGGAGACTGGGCTTTTACAGGTTTATTTGTGGTAGGGCACCATTTGTAACCAGGGTGTGCTTTCATGAATGCATCCTTATACTAAAAGAAACAAGAGAAAAGTACTCTCCATCAAAGCAAGTAGTGAAAAACAGAGTGACTGCAATACATGCATGAGAATGGAATTTGTGCAGTGTACTGCTATCAACAATTGTGACACACACACACACACACACACACACACACACACACAC